>NC_048560.1:7650963-7950963 GCF_902806685.2 Maniola hyperantus
GAATCGAATTTTCAAACATCCTTTCTTACCTGACGTCTACGTTATAATAGCTCTATCTGCATGCCATATTTCAGCCCGATCCGTCATGTAGTTTGAGCCTCAGAGTGCATTGGTATAATATAAGATTTGAACTGTGCGACTAATTAATTAAACATTTTTTTGTAGTTAAATATGTTTAGCAACATCTTTGAATTCTTTAACCACCACACAACTTAAACACAGTAATTATTGAAAATTCTCAATCTAATTAGCTTCTCATAATATTATAACACTTTTCCCAAAGACAAAATCCATAACAATGACAAAAAAATGTTCAATATGTTCCTATATCCCATTTTAACCCCATTTTTTGTTCCAACAGGAAATAAACAATGATATATCGAAACATAACCGGGTATTTTAAACCGATTATCCCAACATTGACCTATATTAATCCGGGTATATCCGGATATCAACCGTTACCCGTGTCCACTCCAATTAAAAACTGGATTGTTGTTATTTAAAACTACGGTGGATTCGTTTTGTCTCTGTTAACTTTAAAAATTGAGTATTTATTGTGAGGCCATGCAGTAAGCGCACAAAAAAAATACATTTTTTCTGCTTTAACTGAATGCCAGAGATAGTAGAATACCTGTAGTATATTAACAGTAAAGTATAATATTGAAAACATATTTTTTAGTGGTAAAAAGTTACATTTTTTTTTTAGATACAAGTTAGCCCTTGACTGCAATCTCACCTGGTGATAAGTGATGATGCAGTCTAAGATGGTAGCGGGCAAACCTGGAAGGGGTATGGCAGTTTTTACTAAACCCATACCCCTTTAGATTAGTTAAAGAAGATTAGTTAAAGACCTAAATAGTGATATAAGCTACTTTTCGTTCCGGAAAATCAAATAATTAAATTAAAAAAACCCAAATCCAGGCGGACTAAGTCGCGACATCATCTATTAGAATAAAAACCGGCCAAGTGCGAGTCAGGCTCGCGCACCGAGGGTTCCGTACTACAGTCGTATTTTTTCGACATTTTGCACGATAACTCAAAATATATGATGCATAAAAATAAGTAAAAAACAGTTTTAGAATGCACAGGTTTAATACCTTTCATATGATACCACACATGATATAGTTATCTTACTTCGAAAATTGAAAATACTAATTATTAGTTCATGACCACAATTTAATTTTTTTTGTGTGATCTTACCCTAAATTCACGGTTTTCAGATTTTTCCCCAAATGTCAGCTATAAGATAACTATATCAAGTATCTGCCAAATTTCATAATTCTATTTTAACGGGAAGTACCCTGTAGGTTTCTTGACAGACAGACGGACAGACAACAAAGTGATCCTATAAGGGTTCCGTTTTTCCTTTTGAGGTACGGAACCTTAAAAAAGGGAATCAAAGATTGTGTTATCACCAAAAAAGCGCAAAACTAGGTAAATAAAAGTAAAAGCCTACCTATAATTTTCGGATGAAAGGAAAGTCACAAATTGTATCAAACCAATCCAAACACATTAAGCTAAGTGTACATCGCCTAATTCGCTCGAGATAAAGTTATACGGCCAATGAAATAGCGTTTAGCGGTGGTCTCTCCGTCACGCCCTTCCTATACAAACGTAGCTTAGTTCACATTTTATAATAAACAAACTAGCTGACGCCTGCAACTTTCGTACGCGTGGGTTTAAGTTTTTGAAAATCCCGTGGGAACTCTTTGCTTTTCCGGGATAAAAAGTAGCCTATGTCACTCTCCAGGTCTTAAACTATACCCATCTAAAAAATCACGTCGCTCCCTTGCTCCGTTGCGACGTGATTGAAAGACAAACTAACAAATCAACAAACCAATAAAAAAGTTTAAAAAAAGTAATATTACGCCAACGAAGTCACGGGCATGAGCTAGTAAATTATAATAACCATTATTATTAAAAAATGAGAGCCAAACCACCTACAGTGACAATCTATCTTGGCGCGTGGCGAAAATCGGAACTAACATTGCCGTTATGTTTCTCTTTGTTCTTGTTTGCATATTCTAAGCCTTTGTTCTCCAACAGCGCCCCCCTGTCAATGTCATTCAAATTTACCTTATTAATTACCTTTTATAATAAAATCCCGCAAACTATTTTGGACTTACCTTTGCACAAGTTTAAAAATTCTATTAAAAATATGCTCCTGAAAAAAAAGCATATTACACAATTGAAGATTATCTAAATGATAAAAGAGCGTGGATTTGACCTGCAGCTCGTTCCGGCAACGCACAAGACTGCAAATACTATTTTATACATGGCATCATCTTGTACCTATATCAAATATTTGAAAAGAGCAACCGCCGAGTTTCTTGCTGGTTCTTCTCGGCAGGAAAGGCATTCCGAACCAGTGGTAGATGCATCCGACTATTCGTAAGTACTTGTAAAAGTTTATACGAATAAAAAAGATTTTCATTTTCATTTTCATTCAAGTGCTAAGAGAGTCTTGTCGCACTGTATGTATGGAGCGCACCACGAATGAACCCCTCTTAAGCAGTTTCCCGTAAAATTCTATTTTCCAGAATCAACAAGATAATTCTCTGATAACAGGATCGCGGTTTTCTGGGAATAAAATCTCGAAGAGTTATTTCTGCGCGTTTCAAATCACTACCCATATTATTATAAATGCGAAAGTGTGTTTGTTTGTTGATTTGTCCGCGTTGAAACGGACCGACGTAAATTTTTGCATGGGTATAGTTAAAGATCTGGAGAGTGACATAGGCTACTTTTTATCAAGCAGTGATAGCCTAGTGGTTAGGACGTCCGCCTTCTAATCGGAGGTCGGGGGTTCGATCCCGGGCACGCACCTCTAACTTTTCGGAATTATGTGCGTTTTAATTAATTAAATATCACTTGATTTAACGGTGAAGGAAAACATCGTGAGGAAACCTGCATGCCTGAGAGTTCTCCATAATGTTCTCAAAGGTGTGTGAAGTCTACCAATCCGCACATAGCCAGCGTGGTAGACTATGGCCAAAACCCTTCTCACTCTGAGAGGAGACCCGTGCTCTGTAGTGAGTATCTTACAAATCCAACAACCGACAATCAAAAAGAATAATTAATTACCTATTTTGGATAAATTATTTGAATTTTGAATTTTGAACTCTCTATGGCTATCTCGGCTCTTAAGAAAAAAAAATAGAAGATATTATAAAATTGTTTCCTTCGGGAATCCAACCCAGGACCACTTTTAAGACCACAGCGCCAGGGATGCAAAAAGACGTTTAAGCTATTTCGCGTAAAATTCCATTTTCCAGAATCAACAAGAAAATTCTGTGGAAACAGAATTACACTTTTTCTCGGAATAAAATCTGTGCTGTTAACAGCATGGTAGAATGGTGGGTGGTTAAAGTAATATACTGCAGCGGGTCGAAGCAAACATAAAACGGATTTCGTTTAAAGGAACGTGACTAAGAATAGTTTGTCGATATTGCTGCACGCTTGTTGTGTTGTGGTTTTATTATTTTTTAAACTAGAAGCTCTATAATAGCTCTAAGTTAAAACTATACCAGAACGCTAGCAAAAACTTAGCGCTATTGTTATATTACCTAAACACAATCCAATACCAATAACTATTTACCTCATTTTGTAATTTTATTAATTTAGTATTTTTCAACCCCGCAATGTATAGCGTGAAAAACTCGGGTCAACGCCCCACCTACGCGCGACGTGACAATGACTCCGAGTGACCTACTTACGGAACGTTCGTTGACCTCTAGCATCACATCAGTCAGATGTTTAATTTGCTATATCGTGAACTTTTACAAAATATAGGATTTTTAATATATTTTTTCGCGTTTTTTTTTGTGGTACCATATAAGTAATCATCAGTACTTTCATTTTGCCAGCGTTCTGGTTACACCCTGTATAGCTCACAGATTGATGTAAGATAAGAAGGAAAACGCCAAGTATAACCCTCCGATCGAATTTCCTCCACTGCGGCCAATCTCCATAGAGAAAACAGAGAGTGTGGGAGATATTATAATACACAAGGTGTGTGCGTACTGCATAAACACAGGTGTACTCTCTATTCCCTCACTCACATATGTGATGTGAGTGAGGGAATAGAGATGGACGATGGGACGGAAATTCGACACGACCGGAGACCGAGCGCAGGACTGACGACGGCTTTACGTACTCTCCGAGACTCAAAGGTGACACATCCAGTAATGCACGTATATCGATTGATTGTTCTAGAAACTGACTCGAAAAAAATATAATGAAATCGCTCTCGCTTATGATTTAAGAGAATATCATAACCTTGTTTGGTGGTGCGCGTGACAAATGTGACAAGTGATTTTAGGATTATGCAACTAATAGTTGCACCGCAACTTGCATTGCAACTGACTGTGTGGAATGTGCAACTATTTACTGGGATTTACAATTTCATTAATGTTCTTTTGTACACTAAACTGTGTGTGTGTGAGTACAGTACGCGGCCAAAAGTGATGATCGTCGGTCTTTAGAAGGAGATAGCAGATTTGTAAAGCACTGTCTCGGTCGGTGTGACCGACAAAATATCATATGGGTATGAGTGACAGACACAACGCTCTACAAAGATGAAATGTCATTCTAAAGGCCGAAGTCCATCACTTTCGGCCGCGTACTGTATGTTAGCTACGATCCTAGGAAGAATCTATGGCAGTATATAATTTCATTTTTATATTACAAAACGCACATGGCTCCGAAAAGTTAGAGGTCATGCACCAACGAGATCGAACTCCGGACCCTCCGACTAAAGGGCCGACGACTTAAGCGTAGGCTATCAACGCTTTCTTGATTGGTCGCTCAAAGATTTTTTTGTCTTTGTTATTTATGGGACCCGCCCCGGTTTCGCTCGGGTGGAATTTCATGGTGACAATAGAGGTGGGGGTTGAATTTCCAAAAATCCTGGAAAAACCCAAATACCAATTTTGATGCAAGTAACTTAAAAAATGACGGACTTGCAAACAAACTTTCATCCCCTATTTAACCCACTTAGGGGTGGAATTTCGAAAAATCATTTCTTAGTGGACTCTTTCTCAAAATTTCATGTCTCTAGGACCAGGCGGTTTAGGCTGTGCATTGTTATATAAGTCAGTCAGTCAGTCGGGACTTTGAATTTTATATTACGTAACAGAGAGAGCCCTATACTAACTTCTCTCCGTGGATATAGAACGTAGTACTATTTACCTAGAGTTCATTGATATTTTTATAGCATCATGCGCTATTATTAAGTTGTAAGAGACGTGCCTTGGGTGGTAAGGCGAGGCTTAGCTGCAACTTGGCTCTGTTGCGTCTTAATCTTACTCGTGAGAGATTTTGTGCTACACCCTGTGTTTGGGAAGTTAAGTGATGTTTTGACTACTTACTTATACTTTAACTAGCTTATGCTCGCAACTTCGTCCGCGTGGACTACACAAATTTCTAACCCCTATTTCATCCCCTTAGGGGTTGAATTTTCAAAAATCCTTTCTTAGCGGATGCCTACGTCATAATAGCTATCTGCATGCCGAATTTCAGCGCGATCCGTCCAGTACTTTGATCTGTGCGTTGATAGACCAGTCAGTCAGTCAGTCACCTTTTACTTTTATATATTTAGATTTCGTATTAATTCGTAAGTACTAGTAATTTCGTAAGTACTTGTAAAAGTTTATACGAATAAAAAAGATTTTTATTTTATTTATTTATTTATTTATTTTCCTTGTTTACTTGTAGCTTCTCGCCGAAATGCGTAGGAGGCGCATTATACATGATACAAGTGAAAAACCTAACTCCAGTACCCGTAGTACAAGATTTTACGTCTCACCAAACGAAACCAAATACGAGAGTCGAAATACTTCCGCGTTACAGTAAAATGGACCTAAACAGCCTTGAAATGAAGTCAAATATTCAATGCCACTGATTTTAATTTCGCAATGTTTCCGCTTGGAGCGCTGGCTGTAGAAGTGTAAACAAACTTGAGCTTTAAAACAAGGCATTTAAGATCCAGTTTACTGTAACGCGGAAGTATTTCGACTCTCGAATTTGGTTTGGTTTGGTGAGACGTAAAATCTTGTACTACGGGTACTGAAGGTTAGACCTTATCGTGAAGAATGATCTAAACATAACAATTTTTTATTACCTACTAATGACTTGAAAAATCTGTAACGTTCGCAGCAAAACTTCGAAACAACTCGTATTAATCAAAACATCCTGCTATTTATCGGAGATGTTAACTTGTATCTTAGGCATATAGGGTCTGCAAAAATATGTATCACGAATTATTTATTTAACGATTATTTTTTCTTTAAATTAAAAAAAACAAGTGTCTAATTAAAAACCGGTCAAGTGCGTGGCGATCCACGCGCAATGAAGGATTCCGTAGTTACCTGTTACAATTGGATATTTGACTCCAATTTTTTTATTACTTTATTAGAAACTAGAATAAGAATAATGACGTAAACTGAAAAAAATAATTAAATCGATCAAATAACAAAAAAGTTATAAGCATTTAAATATTTCTGATTAGACAGAGATAGCGATACAGCAGTTTGACGTCACACCTACTAATGCCACAGTAGCTTCGTGCGGTTCCATACAAATTTTCGTTTTGCAAGAAAAAGATAAAAGACCCTCCCACTCCAAAATGAAAATGCCTATAACTTTGTAAATCTTTGTTGGTTTTTTTTTTTTTCAGTGTACGTTAGTATTTTTATCCTAGTTTATAATGAAGTAATAATATTTATCAAATTCAAAAGTAGGAAAATACCCAATTATGTGGTGTTACATAGCTGTTTTACACAACGATACATAACTAGCTAATGCCCATGATTCAGGTTTTTAAAATTCCATGGGAACTGGGTCCGTTTCCGAGATGCAAGCCACCTCTGTACCTTTAGCGTGGAAAGCTAGCTGACAGACATTAAGTATGGATTTCCAATAAAAAAATAGCTGAAAAAATAATATTTAAAAAAGAAAAAATCATTGAAACCACGTATTATAATTCAATGATTGAAACTACTGAATGAAACTTATATATTTTATTAATCAAAACTAAACTAAGTTATTACACTTAAATAACTTTCATAGTTTCCTGGCCCCTAAACATCTGGGCTGGACAGTGCCTTCCCAAAAGTAGTTACCAAATTAATTAGGTACAAATACAATTAATTAGGTACAAATGTATAGTGAGCGACAGGTCAAGATTGCATTCGGGGTATGAGGCGGGGGGACGCCCCGCACACCCGCACAGCCCCCGCGCTCGCCCGCAGCGGGTTAGCGCGGGGGCTGTGCGGTTTTACGGGGCGTTCCCTCCCCGATTGACATTCGCGTACTATAGATACGAATACAAAGGTTGTATACATATATTATTATGTGTGTGTGTGTGTTTGTGTGTGTATTTGTGTATGTTGCAAAGATTTGAATTATTAATTATCTCAGCGGGTATACTTTTCTGCCAACGCTATCTAAAACGTGTCGTTCTCGCCACAACGAATGTTTAAAATTTTGTTTCTGTCACTACATTAGCAGAAGATTACGAGTTTTATCGCCCTCAGGCCGAACTTCAGTCGTTTTAACTTAATGGTACATAAACACAGCAAAATACATGCGAAACCATAGAGCTGTCATTACTAGAGGCGGCGATTTTTAGGGTTCCGTACCTCAAAAGGAAAAAAGGAACCCTTATAGGATCATTTTGTTGTCTGTCGTGTCTTCTTTTTTCATCTCATTTCATTTATTATATAAATAAATGAAATGAAATGAAAAAACAAAACTTATAGGGCCAAATTTCATGATTCTAGGTCAACGGAAAGTACTCTATAGGTTTTCGTGACAGACACGACAGACAGACAGTTCCTTTTTTCCTTTTGGGGTACGGAACCCTAAAAAGCAGGAGAAGCAAGCAATACACACAACCAACATGCGACACCACACAAACGCTTTCGTTTCGACATCGATCCTCAGGAGATATAAGTAGGCTTGACGACCTCCCTGGCGCAGTGGTGAGCGCTGTGGTCTTAATAGTGGGAGGTCCCGGGTTCGATTTCTGGCAGGGGTTTGGAATTTTATAATTTCTAAATTTCTGGTCTGGTCTGGTGGGAGGCTTCGGCCGTGGCTAGTTACCACCCTACCGGCAAAGCCGTGCCGCCAAGCGATTTAGCGTTCCGGTACGATGCCGTGTAGAAACCAAAGGGGTATGGGTTTAATAAAAACTGCCTTACCCCTTCCAGGTTAGCCCGCTATCATCTTAGACTGCATCATCACTTACCACCAGGTGAGATTGCAGTCAAGGGCTAACTTGTATCTGAATAAATTAAAAAAAAAAAAAAAAGGTAGACTCCATTATGCACCAGCTGCGTGATTGCTGTAGAAAGACAGCTACAATGTCACGATCGCAATCACCTCTGATTGGTTTACGTTCGCTCACTATTGGCTACAATGCATTGTTGCAACAAGAATAGCACAAATTCAGCCAATCACAACAATTGAGATTGTAATGATGACTGATGCAGGTTTTACAAAATCGCCCTACTGATCACGGATTGATGATTCAGATTTGTATCTCTATGGTCTACAACTCAATGGTCAAAACATGCTAACTGTTATGTTTTCGTATAAATTGTATAAAACGCGTGACTTCAGCTCATAAATCATGAGTTTGGACATGCCAAAGAGAATTCCTAAGTTTGGAGATTTATCAACGCAAAGTGGCCTCCAAATTCTATCCAATTTGAGGCGATATTAATGTGGTGGGCGAATAATATCACTTAAAAGCCAATAGAGCTGTTTTTACTTTTACTTTTGAAGAATATGTTATCTTATAAGGATTTATCATAACATATAACTTGATATAGAAAAGGAAAAGTTGACTGATCTATCAACGTATAGCTCAAACTACTGGATGGATCGGGCTGAAATTTGGCATGCAGATAGCTATTATGACGTAAAGATTTTTGAAAATTCAACCCCTAAAGGGGTGAAACAGGGGTTTGAAATTTGTGTAGTTTTTTTTTAACTTTACGTATGTACTTGTACATACCTACTTATTCATAATTCATAATTTTTTATTGCAAAAAATATTGTAACGTTTATGTGTTTTTTTTACGAAGCGTTTAATAAGCGCTGATAGCCTAGTGGTTAAGACGTCGGCCTTCTATTCGGGGCGCCGAGTGGTCAGGAGTTCGATCCCGGGTTCGCAATTCTAACTTTTCGGAATCATGTGCATTTTAAGCAATTAAATATCTCATAATGTACATTGTACACCCCACTATAGTAAGCGACAGGTCGACATGGCAATCGGGGAATGAGGTGGCGGAACGCCCCACACACCCACGTCCCCATCCCAATTGCCATTTCAATCTGTCGCGTACTATATCTGCATGCCAAATTTCAGCTTGATCCGTCCAGAGTATGAGCTGTGCGTTGATAGATCAGTCAGTCAGTCAGCTTTTCCTTTTATATCTATAGATGATGAGTGACGCTACCACTTTCTTAATATGATTTTAGAGCTCTTAGTTTACTTTAGTGCTTATTTTGTGTTCATCCGAGTTAGTTCCAATATCCTTACTAAAGTTAATATAAACAATTCAGCATAATCCCAAACAGTTTACAACGGGATTTCCGGGATAAATTAAATAAACTAAGGTCAGTCGACCTCTTCCCCGGTCCGGACCCAGTGGATTACAGATTACAGCGGTAATATTGTTAAACCTTTCACAATTACATTTGTAATACATTTCCAGTTCGGTCCGTTTATCGGGTGATATTCAATTTGCATTTTGTTCGACACTAATCTAAGAGATAATAATATACTGTAACGAGTTTTTTATGCAAATTATAGTCTCGTAGTGTAGGAATGTCCTTTTAATTTAGATTATTCTCGACATATAGGTAAATGTATTATTTTGATAACTTGCATTTCGTCGGCATGACACATTTTATCCCCTAATCAAGTTAGATTTTACGTCATCATTCATCACACATGAGGAGCACATCGTTGGTGCGCCTCATGTGTTCCCGTGACCCAGTCGCCAGGTGTAACGCAGGAGCGCCGCTGGGTTTTACTGGGTATTTCGGTCGCCTCTCGGACGGCGAGTCCCACATACCTTTTTGAAATAAAATTTTCAAAATGGCCGCCATTAAAATTTAAAAAAAACAGATTAATATTATTTCTTGTACGATGATACGGGACACTTCGTGTGCGAGCCCGTCTCGCATTTGGCCGATTTTTAAAAGTATAAATATCCTAAATGTAAAAAAAAAATATTAAAAGGTGGGTGAAAGTATTACGTTACTTGAAAGTTTCTGTAAAACGGTATAAGGTCCAATTACTCCAATTAGGGAACTTTTTAGACTTAAATTGTGTTTTTTTTCCATCTCATCAAAATTAAGATGTCAAGTGAAAAATTAAGTAGTATTACGTTTTCCAGATTTATGAGCATAAGCGTTAAACGAGGCCCAAATAATCTTCATTATATATAAAATTCAAAGTGCTGATTGGCTGACTAACTTACTGACTGACTGACTGACAGACTTTTTTTTTAATTCAGATACAAGTTAGCCCTTGACTGCAATCTCACCTGATGGTAAGTGATGATGCAGTCTAAGATGATAGCGGGCTAACCTGGAAGGGGTATGGCAGTTTTTATTTAACATATACCCCTTTGGTTTCTACACGGCATCGTACCGGAACGCTAAATCGCTTGGCGGCACGGCTTTGCCGGTAGGGTGGTAACTAGCCACGGCCGAAGCCTCCCATCAGACCAGACCAGAAATTTTAGAAATTATAAAATTCCAAACCCCTGCCAGGAATCGAACCCGGGACCTCCCACTATTAAAAGTGACAGACTTACCTATAATATATCAACGCACAGCCTAAGCCGCTGGACCTAGAGACATGTCAAGGTGAGTTCTTTGTAAAGAGATATTTAATTAATTAAAACGCACATACCTCCGAAAAGTTAGTGGTGAGTGCCTAGGATCGAACCCCCGACCTCCGATCAGAAGGCGGACGTCCTAACCACTAGGCTATCACGACTATAAAAGAGAACTGTTTTACAATAATTTGTCACAAAGATGTTTTACTCGCGAGTTTGTAGAACCGCAAGAAAATCTCTCAAGACCTATTGGGGGCCATAAATTTCAAAAGGCGCCAAACTTCCCATATCGAGATTGCCGAATACGTCCGAGTTTCGCCGAAAACGCCGAACGCCTCATAAATTTTCGGCGAATCGTCAGCCAATTACAGACTTGCAATTTTATGGGTGAACTTGTAAGAAATAATTCTTTTTTATCGCCATAGTTTTCAAAAGGTTAAATGTGACAGTAATGTACGGCCAAATTTTGGTAAAAATGTTACTATATTCCACGACAGGCTGAGATGGCAATACGGCGGGGTGATGACGTATCTCGCGACATGCTTGCGACAGGCGTAAATCTCGCGATTGCTCTTAAGGTGACGCAGGACGCTCGACCGAAATTGGCCGCGCACGTGGGTAACGTGTTTGCTTTTCACTTGACATTGTATGAGAAAGTTGAGAGGCACGATGATTATCACTGAAATCAAGCGCGCGAAAAGGTTTAGGAAAAGTATTTTTGAGAAAAAACTACTGAATTTATGTTTGCAAAGTAAAGTTATTTCAACTAATGAATAAATAAACTACGTCTAATGATAAATTGTTTTAGAATTTTCATATCCCTAATCTTATTTATTTACGCCCAAAGTTGTCATAAATTTAGTGTTAAAATAGGAATCTTTTGAGGCCCGTAACTTTTAAATCAATATTTTTTTCAATGTTTTAGATATCATTGAACCTAGATAATGACGAGATAAATCAATGTAATTCTTAGTTTTGTGCGTACAATATCGAATATTGTTGTATTTTCCCTCCTACGTTTGTATGGAGAAAGCACCGAACTGAGTCCCCTTAAACGTCACACGCGACAGCGGCTAGAGAGAGACAGCAATAGCCACAAAGAAAAATAAGAAGAAGAAGAGAGACAGCAAATGAACTGTCGAATTGTAACTGCTGTCGCTACTGCAACGTTTTAGGTAATCACCCCGCGGGTGTGAGGCGGGGGACGCCCCGCACAGCCGCACGTCACGCGCACTCGCCCGCAAAGGGTTAGCCGGGGGCTGAGAGAGTGTGCGGGGCGTTCCCTCCCCGATTGCCATCTCAACCTGTAGCGTAATTTTAAGGGTTTTTATAAAAATTAATAATTTTAATATAAAAAATTAAAAATTAATAAATTAATAATTTTAATATCAAAATTATTTATTTTAAGGTTTTGTTTAATGTCCTTTGTCAAAATTTCTCTGCTTACTAAAGTGGGTTGGGTTTGGATTGCTAGTTTGTCCTTCAATCACGCCGCAACGGAGTAACGGATCGACGCGATTTTTTACTTGGACTAGCTTATGCTCGCGACTTCATCCGGAGATTTTTGGCATAAATATAGTTAAAAACCTGGAGAGTAACATTGTCTACTTTTTATTCCGGAAAATCAAAGATTTCCCGCGGGATTTTCAATCTAAATCACGCGGAATAGGGGAAAATATTGAGTCATTTAAATTACAGTATGTATGCAACTTTTTAAATCAAATACAAATCCCTTTAAGGTTTGTACGCACCTGAGCGGCGCGGCGCGGCGCTTCAGCGAGCTGCACGTCGCGGCACAGAGCTTCAAAATATCATTTCTATCATTTTGTATGGCGCATATCGCACTAGAGCGGCGCTGCACAGCGCTTCACCACGCTTCACCGCGCGTTGCCGCGCGGCACATCTGGGGAGAATATTTTGAAGCGCAGCGAAGCGACGCGCAGTGCAGTGACGCTAGTGCGACATACCCAGCGGCGCGGCGCGGCGCTTCAGTATGCGTACGTCGCTCGAATAAGACACACGCGCATCTTGTTAGGTATTTAAAGTACAGGCAAGAATCGGCAAGATAGACCTCAAAATAAATAACGTAGGTTTAATTTTTGGCACATGACGTGTTCCTCATGCGCTTAGAAGTATATCCTCAAAGGTCCCAACCCCTAGGATGTCGGCTTCCCCCCTTCCCAGTGTCTAAATGTATAAATGTCTCTCCGAGCGTTATGAGAAAACATCAATGGTAAAAATAATCCTGATTAAATAACTATAATATATTATGTACATATTATACCTACCTACTTCATCTAGGTAGAATTAATAGTTTCGGAAATATGCCTACCTATTGTTGTACTTGTATTTATATTATACTAGCTTATGCCCGCGACGTCGTCCGCGTGGACTACACAAATCTCGAACCCCTATTTTAGGGTTCCGTACCTCAAAAGGAAAAACGGAACTCTTATAGGATCACTTTGTTGTCTGTCTGTCTGTCTGTCTGTCTGTCTGTCTGTCTGTCTGTCCGTCTGTCTGTCAAGAAACCTACAGGGTACTTCCCGTTGACCTAGAATCATGAAATTTGGCAGGTAGGTAGATCTTATAGCTGACATTTGGGGAAAAATCTGAAAACCGTGAATTTAGGGTTAGATCACACAAAAAAAATAAATTGTGGTCATGAACTAATAATTAGTATTTTCAACTTTTGAAGTGAGTGACTATACCAAGTGGGGTATCATATGAAAGGTCTTCACCTGTACATTCTAAATCAGATTTTTATTTATTTTTATGCATCATATTTTTTGAATTATCGTGCAAAATGTCGAAAAAATACGACTGTAGTACGGAACCCTCATTGCGCGAGCCTGACTCGCACTTAGCCGGTTTTTTCTCTTCGATAATTCGTTCTTCTTCTGCACAACAAAGAAATAATAATCAAATCCTCTTCACTGTCGCTCATCTTGCGAAGTTGTTGCTCGTACGCGAACGGGTATAAAAGTGACGCGCAAGTGACGCGAGGTGCCGCGTACTGAAGTTGTAGTGCGGTAGGCACCGTCGAGCGGCCTGAGGTGACGCGTTCTGCAGTCGGACTGAAGCGCCGCGCCGCGCCGCTCAGGTGCGTACGAACCTTTATATTCAACGAGTTTTTTATTGGATAACTTTGTTCATTTGCTGACACAACAACTTGTTAGGCCCTGGCTTGAGCAAAAAGGGAAAGTTGCCACTAGGTAATTAAATGTTAGTTTACTAGTAGTTGATAGTGATTAATAGAAGGTCGGGGGTTCGATCCCGGGCACGCACCTCTAACTTTTCGGAGTTATGTGCGTTTTAATTAATTAAATATCACTTGCTTTAACGGAGAAGGAAAACATCGCGAGGAAACCTCAACTGAGAGTTCTCCATAATGTTCTCAAAGGTGTGTAAAGTCTGTCAATCCGCACATGGCCAGCGTGGTAGACTATGGCCAAAACCCTTCTCACTCTGAGAGGAGACCCGTGCTCTGTAGTGAGCCGGTGATGGGTTGATCATGATGATACGATGATAAGAGGAACAATTCCACAGAACATTGTTCCTCTTAAAACCCTTCTTCCTCGCCACGGAAGCTCACAGATAAGACGATTTTTTTCACATTATTGTAATTTTCGTAGGGATTTCTAATTTTTTTAAAAATAAAATATAGTCCATGGCACTTAAGAATAATGTAGCTTTCTACTGGTGAAAGAATTTCCAAAATCGGTTCAGTAGTTCCAGAGATAACCCCCTACAAACAAACTTATAAACATTACCTATTTATAATATTAGTGTAGAAGTATAGACTATTATAGAAGATGGTTAGTGATCGCATGTGTGTAAGCCTTCTATATCCCAAAACGATTGAGTGTACACAAAGTAACCACAAATCGCATTGCCTATATTGGACGCGCGATCGGTTGGCAACAGTGCCTAAACGCCTCCATATTTCAATACTGTCAAACGCACGTATAGAGAGAGAGCCAGCGAGGGCCAGACCATCGTTATTTTATAAAAGCTGAAAGTTTCTCTGTGTATTGTCCCCACACACAAATATATACAGATATGCAATTAGCGTGGCCCCCTCAGTCCCTCTCGCTCAAGCAGAGCTACTTTACTTGTGAAATGTTATAGCCTAGTATACTGCAAGTTGCAACCCACCATTCCAGAATAACTTCAAAAACAAAAAACAACAAAACAAATCAATTATTTCTTTAAAAACTTGAGTCAACATAACCTCACTTTACGTTGTTTGTCAAGATCTCACGTACAAATACATCATGACAAACAAAAAAAAGTGGCCAAGGTGATAAGGACACAAAATAATCATTTTGTCACGTTCTAATAAGAGCTAAAATGCATTTAGCTACCTCCCTTTAACAGTAAGAGCCACAATAGGGCTACTTCTATAGGTATTTCTTCTGAGTCCCCACAGGATCAGCGACTATGGAGTTTGGATCATGTTGACTTTAAGAGATAACAGATAGTAAAGATGTAAAAAAATTACGTCAAAGTATAGTGTGTTTTCTTTTATATTTCCTTCGAAATAGTATTAGAAATCACGTCATGCATTGCTAAAAACTTAGTATCTACTGAAAAAAAAAAAAATGTTTTTATTTCGACCAACAAGGATCATATATCGTGGCAACCTTCTTAAACTTTTAAACTTGGGTGTCAGAGGGTTGCCACGACTTGTCCTGTGTTTATAAAATATCGAAGGTCTGGCCCTCGTGGGCTCTTAGCCTAGTACTAACTGTCGGGGGAAACGGGGCAGGGACACATCTGTGAGGGATTTGCGGTATGGGGAATAAGTATCATTGCCTGAATACGTGGATTTACTACACACTTGCCGAGTTTTAGGGTTCCGTGCCTCAAAAGGAAAAATAAAACCCTTTTAGGATCACTTCGTTGTCTGTCTGTCAAGAAACCTTGAAGGCACTTCCTGTTGACCTAGAACCATGAAAGGAGATCGCCCGTGAACGGGCCCTCTTTTGTGGCGTCGTGTCAAAACTTATTTTTTTTTTAATGCGTTATTTTTTTACGATTATATCTTATAACAACTTTTTTTCACTCTATTATTGAAAATATCCAGAATTACAGTTAGAATCGTAAACATGCATTTATTTTGAAGAAGTATTAATTAAATATAACCTCAATATCAGCAATATAAACAATAAGATTTCTTTATAACCAGGGTGAATAAATAGAAATCGTTTGCAGAATATAAAGAGTTAATTATTTGTCTACAAAATAAAATTAAAACCATGGTGACATAACAATTATATTAGGGGGGGGCCCAAAGCTCCTAAGAAAATGGGCAATCTCTTTTGGCAGGAAAATCCGAAAACTTTTTTATAAAATAGTTTTTGTTTTATCGTACAAAATGTCGAAAAAATAAGACTGTAGTACGGAACTCTCAGTGCGCAGGTCAAATGAGCACTAGTCTCCTCCCAGAGCGAGAAGGGTTTAGGCCATAGTCTGCCACGCTGGCCCAATGTGGACTGGCAGACTATAAAGATATTCATCTGATGGTAAATGATGATGCAGCCTAAGATGGAAGCGAGCTAACTTGGAAGAGGCGTGGTAATTTTATTAAAGCCCTACCCCTGATCGGTATCTACACGGCATCGCACCTCATCTGGTGGTAAGTGATGATGCAATCTAAGATGGAAGCTGGCTAACCTGAAAGGAGTATGGCAGTTTTAAATAAACCCATTTTGGTTTCTACACGGCATCGTACCGGAACTCCAAAATTCCAAATTGCCCTGCCGGGCATCGAACCCGGGACCTCCTACTGATAAGACCAGAACGCTCACCACTGCGCCAGAGAGGTCGTCGAAAATTACAAGTAGGTAGGAAATACAATTTTCTGTTTCATCATCATCATGATCAACCCTCACTACAGAGAACGGGTCTCCTCTCCAACTGAGAATGGTTTGGCCATAGTCTACCACGCTGGCGATGTCCATACGATTGGCAGACTTCACAAACTTTGAGAACATTATGGAGAACTCACAGGCATGCAGGTTTCCTCGCGATGTTTTAATTCACCGTTAAAGCAAGTGGTATTCTGGAAAGTTAGAGGTGCGTGTCCGGGATCGAACCCCCGACGTCCGAATAGAAGGCGGATGTCCTAACCACTAGGCTGTCACAGCTATATTATTTCTGTTCAGGTTTCTGTTTATAAAGGGATAAAGGGAACTCTTATTCTCACACGTTTTTTCATATGTGAAATTAGATCGGCCCATTTCCTTATTGCCGTCATTGGGGTCATAATGGCGGCTGTGACGTCACCGCTTACGTCATGGCTGCCCCTTTACGGCAGTGGGGAGGTTGACAAGGTCGAAGGTTGCTATTTAGGACAATTTTCAGCCTGTATCAGTACCCTTATTATCAGAACCCTTATTATAAATGCGAAAATGTGTTTGTTTGTTGGTTTGTTGGTTTATTAGTTTGTTGGTTTGTCCTTCAATCACGTCGCAACGGAGCAACGGCTTGACGTGATTTTTGCATGGGTACAGATAAAGACCTGGAGAGTGACATAGGCTGCTTTTTATCCCGGAAAATCAAAGAGTTCCCACGGGATTTTTTAAAAACATAATTCCACGCGAACGAAGTCGCGATCATCAGCTAGTGACTAATATTCCCCTTTCATCTCCAACTAAGCGTCAAGCTTGTGCTAGGAGTAGGTACGACAAAAGTGCAACGAGCGGGGTTTGAACCGTCGACCTTTCGGTTTCCAGTCCACTCCTTTACCCGTTGAGCTATTGAAGCTGTTTAAAATGCCCCTTTTCCTTACTGGCATTGTTTCGGAACAATGACGTCTGTGACGTCATCGCTTACGTCACGATTCCCTCTTTATGGCAGTAGGGAGTTTAACAAGGTAGAAGGTCAGCGTTTAGGAAAATTTTGGTTTGTGTATGACTATGTAGAAAGTTTGGTGGTTTATGAACTTGTAATGGGGTAACTTTGGGCTTGTTTTGTGTTTGCGTCTTTGATGGAAAATGTTTCACAAGAGGTCTGCTTTACCTAATTCTTTACTTATTTGTGTATTTTACTACTTTTGAATTTGATATCTAAATATTATTACTTTATTATAAACTAGAAAAAAAATATTAAAATCCAACAAAGATTTACAAAGTTACAGGCATTTTAATTTTGGAGTGGTAG
Source organism: Maniola hyperantus (assembly GCF_902806685.2). Classification (NCBI taxonomy): domain Eukaryota; kingdom Metazoa; phylum Arthropoda; class Insecta; order Lepidoptera; family Nymphalidae; genus Maniola; species Maniola hyperantus. The sequence goes on from NC_048560.1 coordinate 7,668,987, forward strand.
GGTCTTCTATCCCTTTCTCGCAAAACGAAAATTTGTATGAAACCGCACGAAGCTACTATGGCATTAGTTAAGTAAGGTGTGACGTAAAATGCTACATCGCTATCTCTGTCTAATCAGAAATATTTAAATGCTTATAACTTTTTTGTTATTTGATCAATTGCATTAGTTTTTTCAGTTTACATTTCAGTCATTATTTTTATCCTAGTCTAAATATATAAAAGGAAAAGGTGACTGTCTGACTGACTGATCTATCAACGCACAGCTTAAACTACTGGACCGATCGGGCTGAAATTTGGCATGCAGATAGCTATTATGACGTAGACATCCGCTATGAAAGGATTTTTGAAAATTCAACCCCTAAGGGGGTGAAATAGGGGCTTGAAATTTGTGAAGTCCACGCGGACGAAGTCGCGAGCATCAGCTAGTCTTTTATAAGAATTATAGTGATTTTTTAAGTCCTCTATTGGTATTAACTTCTTTTTTTCAAAACTCAAAGTTTAAACTCAATTGGATGAACGATATACAAACGCGTAGGTGACGAAAATCCACACATTTACCTACATTAGGTATGGAATTAGGTTTATTAAAAAATCCCGTGGGAACTCTTTGATTTTTCGGGATAAAAACTAGCCTATGTCTTTAGCCTTTAACTATACCTATGCAAAAATTCACGTCGATCAGTTGCTCCGTTGTGACGTGCTTCAAGCACAAACAAACAAACCAATAAACCAACAAACAAACACCCTTTCACATTTATAATATAGGAGCCTCAATAGCTCAACCGGTATAGGAGTGGACTGAAAACCGAAAGGTCGACGGTTCAAACCCCGCCCGTTGCACTATTGTCGTACCTACTCCTAGCACAAGCTTGACGCTTAGTTGGAGAGGAAAGGGGAATATTAGTCATTTAATTTCATATTCTTAAAATATATATATATATATATATATATATATATATATATATATATATTTTAAGAATATTAGCCATTTTAAATGACTAATATTCCTAATATATATATATATGTATATATGTATATATATATATATACATATATATATATATGTTTATTGTGGATTTAACAGCCAGAGTTCATCAATAAAACTCAGAAATGTGTACACTCTTTATTACTTATACTCACATGTACACACTCAAATTTAATATCCGTGCAATAAACAATAACCCGGACATGTTCCGGGTAAAAATAATTTATGTTCCGGGTAAATATATCTTTTTGTGTTTATTTATACAGGGCAGGGCGTTTCGTTTGTCTGTTTGTTTAACCCTAATTAGGAGGGGCGATTGCCAGAACCTTCAATTTATCTGTGAAGCCTTTGATAACACCTGCGTCAAAATTATAAAATACTAGCTGATGCGCGCGATTTCGTCCGCGTGGATTTACATTTTTCAAACTCCCCCGGGAACTCTTTGATTTTCCGGGATAACAAGTCTACCACGGATAACAACGGGAACCATGTCACATTAACATCGAAATGACGTCATTTGACTGACTATATTATGTATTTAAGTAAAAATATACCATCAGCTCAAAACTTCAGTCTAGTGCTGACAAAAATGGCGGCCAGGCGCATTAGCAATTTGCGAGACTTATAAGCGTGACAACGTAAAACAACAATAACTTTATTACCATAAAATAAGTAGGTAAGCTTGTCAGAAAACTTGCACTATAACATTCCGCGGCTTGCCTCGAATGCCAGAAACTTGGCAACTTCTCGAATTAGCCGGTTATTTATGTGGCGATGGTAATGTGCTGGATAATTTCCCGTTTCCCGGAAATTTCGCGAAATAGCTGAGTGTAACTCATAATATTATTGTTTTGACGGTTTTATTGACTTCTAAACCCTTTGGCAGTAACGATTTTAGCTCACACATGGAAACATCATTTTAGTTTTTAGGGTTCCGTAGCTCAAAAATAAAAAGGAACCCTTATAGGATCACTTTGTTGTCTGTCCGTCTCTCCATCTGCCTGTCGTGTCTATCAAGAAATCCTATAGGTTACTTCCCGTTGACCTAAATTCATGAAATTTGGTAGTTAGGTAGGTCTTATAGCAGAAGTAAAGGGAAACATCCGAAAACCGTGAAATTGTGGTTACGTCACAAAAAAGAATTGAATGTGTTAATGAACAAATAATTAGTATTTTCAACTTTCAAAGTAAGATCACTAAGCCAAGTGGGGTATCATATGAGAGGGCTTTACTTGTACATTCTAAAATAGATTTTTATTTATTTTTAGGCATAATTTATTGCTTTTGATTAATCGTGAAAAATGTCGATACAATACGACTGTAGTACGGAACGCTCAGTGCGCAAGTCTGACTCGCACTTGGCGGGGTTTTTTTAAATAACTGCATCTTTATGTTACACTAAAATAACTAAGAAATAAACTTTTATGGAAATCTTTTTATGTTGCCGCAATATTATAAATAAACTAAAACGTCTCATTTTATGTGAATAAACTTTTAATATAATATTTTTATACTCTCCAAATATTTTCATTAGGTACTTAAATAGAAGGAAGGAGTCTTTAAAGTTTTCCGCAAACACGTTTTAAAAATTAGAAATGTTCAAAACTGTCCACATCCCTCCCTCATTATAAAATAAGGGGTAAAAATGGACGAAAAACTTTTTGTGTAGCGTGAGAGGAAAGTTTTATTTTCTGAGGCTTATTACTCCTACACCATTGATATAGGACACCAAAGATAATAGCGTAATTTACGCTTTTTTTTAAGTATCTTAATTTGATCCTATAGCTATAATAAACTATTAAAAAATGTTTAAAAATTTTATTCGATCGACAAGTACAATAAAAATGCATTTAAATTTTGCATTTTAAATTTCGCCGCGAAAACGCTTTCCGCCATCTTTTTAGGTTCATGAGCTGTCATGACGTCACACGGATTGGTAAGCAACGGTGTTTTATAAGTGAAATACATTACAAATTTCAACCCATGTGACGTCACAGTCAGAATTAACATGGCGGGTACAGTAGTATGCGTTTTGGATATTAATTGTAGAACAAATTAAAAATGTGAAATCTTAAAAACTCGTTATAAAATTCATTATATAATTTTGTAAACTGAAAGTAACATTTTTCGATTGCTTATTGCTAATACTATCATGTTTATACATTTTTAGTATTCTTGGGCTTGGTGTTAAAGAATTTCTTTTATTAGGGTTCCGTACCTCAAAAGGAAAAACGGCACCCTTATAGGATCACTTTGTTGTCTGTCCGTCTCTCCATCTGCCTGTCGTGTCTATCAAGAAATCCTATAGGTTACTTCCCGTTGACCTAAATTCATGAAATTTGGTAGTTAGGTAGGTCTTATAGCAGAAGTAAAGGGAAACATCCGAAAACCGTGAAATTGTGGTTACGTCACAAAAAAGAATTGAATGTGTTAATGAACAAATAATTAGTATTTTCAACTTTCAAAGTAAGATCACTAAGCCAAGTGGGGTATCATATGAGAGGGCTTTACTTGTACATTCTAAAATAGATTTTTATTTATTTTTAGGCATAATTTATTGCTTTTGATTAATCGTGAAAAATGTCGATACAATACGACTGTAGTACGGAACGCTCAGTGCGCAAGTCTGACTCGCACTTGGCGGGGTTTTTTTAAATAACTGCATCTTTATGTTACACTAAAATAACTAAGAAATAAACTTTTATGGAAATCTTTTTATGTTGCCGCAATATTATAAATAAACTAAAACGTCTCATTTTATGTGAATAAACTTTTAATATAATATTTTATACTCTCCAAATATTTCATTAGGTACTTAAATAGAAGGAAGGAGTCTTTAAAGTTTTCCGCAAACACGTTTTAAAAATTAGAAATGTTCAAAACTGTCCACATCCCTCCCTCATTATAAAATAAGGGGTAAAAATGGACGAAAAACTTTTTGTGTAGCGTGAGAGGAAAGTTTTATTTTCTGAGGCTTATTACTCCTACACCATTGATATAGGACACCAAGATAATAGCGTAATTTACGCTTTTTTTTAAGTATCTTAATTTGATCCTATAGCTATAATAAACTATTAAAAAATGTTTAAAATTTTATTCGATCGACAAGTACAATAAAAATGCATTTAAATTTTGCATTTTAAATTTCGCCGCGAAAACGCTTTCCGCCATCTTTTTAGGTTCATGAGCTGTCATGACGTCACACGGATTGGTAAGCAACGGTGTTTTATAAGTGAAATACATTACAAATTTCAACCCATGTGACGTCACAGTCAGAATTAACATGGCGGGTACAGTAGTATGCGTTTTGGATATTAATTGTAGAACAAATTAAAAATGTGAAATCTTAAAAACTCGTTATAAAATTCATTATATAATTTTGTAAACTGAAAGTAACATTTTTCGATTGCTTATTGCTAATACTATCATGTTTATACATTTTTAGTATTCTTGGGCTTGGTGTTAAATACCGTATTATGTAGAATATGAGAATTTCTTTTATTAGGGTTCCGTACCTCAAAAGGAAAAACGGCACCCTTATAGGATCACTTTGTTGTCTGTCTGTCTGTCTGTCTGGCCGTCTGTCTGTCAAGAAACCTACAGGGTACTTCCCGTTGACCTAGAATCATGAAATTTGGCAGGTAGGTAGATCTTATAGCTGACATTTGGGGAAAAATCTGAAAACCGTAAATTTAGGGTTAGATCACACAAAAAAAAAATTAAATTGTGGTCATGAACTAATAATTAGTATTTTCAACTTTCGAAGTGAGTGACAATACCAAGTGGGGTATCATATGAAAGGTCTTCACCTGTACATTCTAAAACAGATTTTTATTTATTTTTATGCATCATAGTTTTTGAATTATCGTGCAAAATGTCGAAAAATACGACTGTAGTACGGAACCCTCATTGCGAGAGCCTGACTCGCACTTGGCCGGTTTTTTTTATGTTAAACTAGCTTATTACTAAACAAATTTCAAACCCCTATTTTACTCCTTTAGGGGTTGAATTTTCAAAAATCCTTTCGAATAAAATCCTTTCATCGAATCCTTTCGATGAAACAGGCATCCGTTAGGAATTAGGATGCCTATTTCATAATAGCTATCTGTTCGCCAAATTTCAGTACGACATATCTATATGGATTTTATATCAAGAGTAATATAAAAGGAAACTTTTAATTCTGCGGCGCTGTATCGCGCTAATTCAAGGCAGCATCCCTTTCAACGCTTTGTTGGAAAGCGAGATACACATCTTGTTGGAATCCTTTGAGGGTTTACTCTTTATATTTTTCTTTTTGCTCAAATTAGGTCAAAATGGGTATTCAAGTTAAAGGAGAATGCCAGATCCTGACCCACCAATTTACACACAATATAAATTAATGATAACTATCCTAGTATTAAATCTATATATATAAAATTCAAAGTCCTGACTGACTGACTGACTGACTGACATAGATATCAACGCACAGCCTAAACCGCTGGTCCTAAAGACATGAAATTTGGAGGGTCTATTCTTTGTAAAGAGTAGGTATCCACTAAGAAAGGATTTTTCGAAATTCCAAATTCCCCCCCCCCCCCTTCCTAAAGGGATGAAATGGGGGTTGGAAGGTTATATGTGTTATTCGGTGCTGTTCAGAGTGCGTGTCCTGATGTTATAATGTTTGTTTCTGAAAAAAAAATGCCATTTGTTTCCTGTAGGCCACGCGGGCGAAGCCGCGGGCAGAAGCTAGTAACCACATATTTTAAACTTGCGGATGTTTTATTAGTTTCACAATATTACAGGTAAATTGCATATAACCTAGAATCATTATGTGACTTGAACTTAGATTTAATGAAAAGCCGCAAGATCTAGAGGTGTTAAATCCTATGTTTAGTTATCAGTGATGAAACTGCAACAAAATGCTGCATGCTGCATAAAGCATAGGTACGTGTAAACGACTTTTATATAGTAAAATGGGTTACGGTTCTATAGAAATTCTGTTTGTCCTATATTTTCGAGTCTTAGGGTGAGATCTATAGAGCGCGCTTTGCTTAGACTCAAGTCAGAGTTAAAACGAGACAGATGTATATCTCTCACACAAATCTGTCTCGTTTTAACTCAATCTTAAGTCTGAGCAAAGTCAAAGTGCGCTCTACATATAGATCTCAGGGTAAGTAACAATGGTAGAACACCCTAGGCGCAGTGGCAAGCATTTCATAGAGGCGTTAAATCGAAAAAAAATGTTGACTCCAACTAAGGAAGGAAGCTGTGATAGCCTTATGGTTAGGACGTCCGCCTTCTAATCGGAGGTCGGGGGTTCGATCCCGGGCATGCACCTCTAACTATTCAGAGTTATGTGCGTTTTAATTAATTAAATATCACTTGCTTTAACGGTGAAGGAAAACATCGCGAGGAAACCTGCATGCCTGAGAGTTCTTCATAATGTTCTCAAAGGTGTGTGAAGTGTACCAATCCGCACATGGCGTGGTAGAACTATTGCCAAAACCCTTCCCACTCTGAGAGGAGACCCGTGCTCTGTAGTGAGCTGGCGATAGGTTGATCATGATGTATAATTATCACCACTATATCTTACAAATCCAACAACCGACAATCAAAAAGAATAATTTATTACCTATTTTGAATAAATTATTTGAATTTTGAATTTTGAACTCATCATTGATGGTGATGATGAAGAAAGGATTTTCGCAAAAATCCACCCAAGCGAAGCCGGGGTCAGTCAGTCAGTAAGAACTAAGAGTTAAATAACCCGCAACTAGGAATGGTATCCATCGTTCACGTCACCGGAAGTATCGTGGCAGGGAAAAATGACACACTATCCGTCCGCCATTTTGGAACGTAAATAATGGTTTTTATTTACGTTTTGCACGGTCGGTGGCCAGTGGATTTATCTCTTTTTTCTTGTCTTCTTCTGTTACAATCATCAATACTTATAATAAAACTGTAACAGGTCAAATTCTGTACATTGAAGATATTATTTTGAAATTTTTTTTCGAGGGCACTCTATAATCGATACTGAACCCAAAACTGTAATTTTTTTCATTTTTGTCTGTCTGTCTGTCTGTCTGTCTGTCTGTCTGTCTGTCTGTCTGTCTGTATCACGGCCGCGCATCACGCTGAAACTACTGAATGGATTCCAATGAAACTTGGTACGATTTGAGGTCATACTATGAGGAAGAATATAGGATACTTTTTATCCCGAAATTCAGCATGGTTCCCGTAGGAGAGGGGATGAAAGTTAAAATGTATACTGAGTTGTAATTCATTAACGCGTAGTCCGATTTCATTCATTCTTTTTTTGTTAGAAAGGGGATATTTTAAAAATTGTTCCGTAAATATTTTAAGGTAATCGGTTTTTAACCGACTGTCAAAAAGGAGGTGGTTCTTTTTTCTACATCGATTTTTTTGAGGTTTCTGGACCGATTTGCAAATATTTTTTTTAAATCAACAAAAAAGTTTTCGTGGTGGTCACATAAAAAATTCTGGATTCAACTCCTTAATCCTGATGCTGCAGGGTTACTGCCCGCCTGAGTTATCAAGATTCAGGAAGTGTTCATAGTGAATTCATATTGTAGGTACCAAGCAACGACTTTATTCTCAGACTTCAAGTCTCAACTACTCAACCCTGATGATGTAGGGTACAGCACTCCTAAACTATAATGTTTCAGGAACTGCGGATGATGCAAAATTATTTTAGGTACCAAGCATAGGCTACATCATTGAACTTCGGATCCTAACTCCTCAATCCTGATGCTGCAAAGTACTGAAGTCCTAAATCGTGGGGATTTTAAAAAAAATTAAAAAATTTGAATCGACTGTTAGGCGAAACGAAGTTCGCAGGGTCAGCTAGTTTTCAAAATATAAATGCCTTCGTAAGGATTTCGTAAAACCTGCATCAATCATTATTACAATCTAAATTGTTGTGATTGGCTGAATTTGTGCGATTCTTGTTGCAACAATGCATTGTAGCCAATAGTGAGTGAGCGTCAACCAATCAAAGGTGATTGCGATCGTGACATTGTAGCTGTCATTCTAGCAGCTGGACATTCATAAAGACTTTATTTTTATCATCAGAAGGTTTTGAGAATGAGAAGGGCTTGTCATAGTCTGCCACGCTAGCCTAGTGTGGATGAACAGACTTTACACATTTTGTTTTTGAGAACATAATGGAGAACTCTCAGGCGTCCAGGTACCATCACAATTTTTTTATTTTATTCGACAAGTTAGCTTTCTACTGCGATTTAACTTGATGATAAGTGATGATGCAGTCTTAACTGGAAGGGTATGGCAGTTTTAATAAGCCCAAATCCCAAATCACTATCTATTCCAAATCTGTCTATTCCAAAATATTATAGGTACAGATGAAAAATAGTAGGAAATAATCTCTGGAAGTTGGAACTACTGAACCGATTTTGAAAATTCTTTCAGCAGTAGAAAGCTTCATTATTCCTGAGTAACATAGGCATAGGTTTTATTTTCGAAAAAAATAGAGGAGCTTACGAAATTTGTAATAAGCTACCCGTGCGAAGCTAGGGCGGGTCGCTAGATCAAATATACTTTTAAAAAAAGTGCTTTTGAAACTGTCCCGGTTGTCTTAACACATTGATGGACAGTAACGTCCACGGACGTTCAGATAGTAAATAATGATACGACAGAACGCCTGTAGACGTCATAGTTATTACTCGTGTCACGGCAGTACGTCTGAGGGCGCTTGATTTTCAATACTTTTACAAGGAAGAACATGTTGTAGTGTCACCGCAAAAGTAATGCGGCTTTCCTACTGTCATCGTACACAGTTCTACAACATGTCAAGTTACACACACATTGACAGAATTCCGGTACCCCTCTCCCCGCACAGTACGCTCGTGGGCGTCGTGTTTTCATACATTTAGTCACGTAGTGCGCGTCGGCGGGAGGATTAGTGTCACCTCATACTTTCGCGCGCAAATAACGGTTCGAGTGGTAAGTTATCAACGTATTTTTGTGTTTTTATTTATCGAAACATTCAAATTCAATTCATGTAACTTACGTATAAGGTAATTGTGCTTCTAATATTAGTAGTTGCTTGTTTTGAATGCAGTTTTTTGGTATTGAAACAATAATGAATTTATCTACAGATGGCGCCTGGAGATCCGTACGAAAGGGAACAAAAACGGTTGTTAGAATTGTTCAATGAAGTTGAAACTCCGGAATCTAGTGAAGATCCATATGCTGATGATGGGGAATACGGGTCCGACAAGGACTACTATCCTTCAGGCGACGCCTATATGCGTTCTGTCACTCAACAACATTGTACATACAACCGCATTGCCACTACGCCCATAGGCAATGTATGAGAATAAGAAGTGTCATTTAGGAAGAAATTCTTAACTTGTACTGTCCACCAACGTGTTAAAAGTTTTATAAAAATCGAACCCAAGACCTCGTGACATGAAACGTATAACTCTGAGGTAGGATAATTGATGGGGTCCCCGACACTCCGGAAATGACACTCATACAGAACGTGCTGACAAGGCGGGGGGGTCGACTGACAGAACGGGGGGTCGATGGGTAACATATTGCTGTGCTAGCCTCTACCGTATTTATAGTTGGCGGAAATGACACTCATACAGAACGTGCTGACAAGGCGGGGGGGTCGACTGACAGAACGGGGGGTCGATGGGTAACATATTGCTGTGCTAGCCTCTACCGTATTTATAGTTGGCGGAAATGACACTCATACAGAACGTGCTGACAAGGCGGGGGGGTCGACTGACAGAACGGGGGGTCGATGGGTAACATATTGCTGTGCTAGCCTCTACCGTATTATAGTTGGCGGAAATGACACTCATACAGAACGTGCTGACAAGGCGGGGGGGTCGACTGACAGAACGGGGGGTCGATGGGTAACATATTGCTGTGCTAGCCTCTACCGTATTTATAGTTGGCGGAAATGACACTCATACAGAACGTGCTGACAAGGCGGGGGGGTCGACTGACAGAACGGGGGGTCGATGGGTAACATATTGCTGTGCTAGCCTCTACCGTATTTATAGTTGGCGGAAATGACACTCATACAGAACGTGCTGACAAGGCGGGGGGTCGACTGACAGAACGGGGGGTCGATGGGTAACATATTGCTGTGCTAGCCTCTACCGTATTTATAGTTGGCGGAAATGACACTCATACAGAACGTGCTGACAAGGCGGGGGGGTCGACTGACAGAACGGGGGGTCGATGGGTAACATATTGCTGTGCTAGCCTCTACCGTATTTATAGTTGGCGGAAATGACACTCATACAGAACGTGCTGACAAGGCGGGGGGGTCGACTGACAGAACGGAGGGTCGATGGGTAACATATTGCTGTGCTAGCCTCTACCGTATTTATAGTTGGCGGAAATGACACTCATACAGAACGTGCTGACAAGGCGGGGGGGTCGACTGACAGAACGGGGGGTCGATGGGTAACATATTGCTGTGCTAGCCTCTACCGTATTTATAGTTGGCGGAAATGACACTCATACAGAACGTGCTGACAAGGCGGGGGGGTCGACTGACAGAACGGGGGGTCGATGGGTAACATATTGCTGTGCTAGCCTCTACCGTATTTATAGTTGGCGGAAATCTGGATTTTATCTCGTTTCCTGGAAACTGGGTGATTTTGAAAGCAAGAAAGAAACATAAAAAATAATTATAAACCATAATCTAAATATATCTAAAAGGAAAACGTGACTGACTGAGAGTCCGAGGAGTGGTTTTTCCTCAGTCGAGTTTGCTGGTTAAGCAACGTTAACCCAAGTTGGTAATTGATGGATGTTCGATTTTGAAGGTCTGAATTCGACATTTACGTAAAACATGTTAAGCTCTCGGTTATTACCTAAACGGCTAAACTTTATTATGTAGTACTAGTACTGTACTAAAAATCTTAAAGTTCTAATATTTTATTTGTATAATGACTGTGACACACAGCAGACTAACAGACGGACTGGATGAAACTATAAGGGTTCATCATTTTACTAAGGAACCCTAAAAAACCGTCTCGAAACAATTTGTCAAATAAAGGAAATTGTTCTACAGGTAGGTACAATAAATTACCCATCCCTCTTATGTGTTTCCCATTTTACGCAGAAATATATCTATTATAGCCCATTTACATTAATCCAGCAGCTGTCGAGGAATCTAAATCTGTATATATATAATTCAAAGTCCTGACTGACTGACTGACATATATATCAACGCACAGCCTAAGCCGCTGGTCCTAGAGACATGAAATTTGGAGGGTGTGTTCTTTGTAAACAGTAGGTATCCAGTAAGAAAGGATTTTTCGAAATTCTACCCCTAAGTGGGTTAAATAGGGGATGAAAGTTTGTACGAAAGTCAGTCATTTTTCAAGTTATTTGCATGAAAATTGGTATTTGGGTTTTCGGTGACAAATGAAGAAATACGTGTTTCAGGATTTTTGGAAATTCAACTCCCACCTCTATTTTCTAAATTCCACCCGAGCGAAGCCGGGGCGGGTCAGCTAGTAATATATAAAAGGATAGCTATTATGACGTAGGTATCCGCTAAGGAACTTTTGAAAATTCAACCCCTAAGGGGGTTATATAAGGGGGTTATGGGGGGTAAATAGGGGGTTGAAATTTGTGTAGTCCACGCGGACGAAGTGGCGAGCTTAAACTAGTCGCTCAATAACAATAAAAGTTACTTGACTCAGCGACTAGTATCATGTAAACCAGCCGTTATCAGTCCCTTTCCCTTTTATGTGACATTTATTATTAATGGCCCACTTGTAATGTGAGAAAGATATTTCTAAAAACCTCAGTCATTTCTTGGGATCGTTTTCATGTTTTATTAGTCCTAATGGGTTTCTTGCCTTCTCGTGTCCAGACCTAAACTAATATAATTAGTATCTATGCTTTTTTAGGGTTCCGTACCAGGAAAAACGGAACTCTTATAGGATCACTTTGTTGTCTGTCCGTCGTGTCTGTCAAGAAAACCTAAAAGGTCTAAAAAAACCTATAGCACAAGTACTGAAATAAATCCGAAAACCGTGAATATGTGATTACATCACAAAAAAAATGTGTTCATGAACAAATAATATGTAATTAGTATTTTCAAGTTTCAAAGTACGATACTAAGTGGAGTATCATATGACAGGGCTTTACATGTACATTCTAAAACAGATCTTTATTCATTTTTATCCACCATAGTTTTTGTGTCAAAAATATAGGACTGTAGTACGGAACCCTCGGTGCGCAAGTCTGACTCGCACTTGACCGATTTTTTATTTTAGGGATTGTTTGGCTAGACGAGATAAGAATCGATTTCAAACTTACTTAATTAATTTAAAGCGGCGATAGTCTTGTGGTTACGTTACGGTTAAGTACGTCGACCTGTTCGGAGTGTGCAAGGTTCGATCCCGGGCACATCTTACCTCTATCTCTTCAGAGTTTACGTTTTAAGCAATTAAATGTCTCGAATTAATGGTAATTGGGAAGAAGAAGTGAGGAAACTTGCTTGCCTGAGATATTCCTTAATGTTCTGTCATGTGCGGATTAGCAGATATTCACACACATTTGAGAACATTATGGAGAACTCTCAGGTTTGCAGATGGAGATTTCCTCAAGATATTTTCCTTCATCGTTACAGCAAGTGATATTTAATTACTTAAAACTTATTAATTAATTAATTTACTTAATTACTTCGTAACGCCGAACAGTTAGAGACAATCATCATCACGATCAACTAACTGCCAGTTCACTACTGAGCAGGGGTTTTCTCTCAAAATAAGAAAGATCATAGGCCATAGTCTGCCACGCTGACCAATTGGGTATTTGACTACATCAAAAATAAATTATTTCTCAGTGATTATTAAATAGAGGGTTTTCCAAAATACGTAAAACCCACGTCCTTTGTTGGTTTTAAGTGTAATAACCATTTTAAATTATCGATTAAACTAAAAAAAGCACGTCAAATGATTGTGACGTCACACACCGGTATTTCATAGAATCTCGCATACTAAGCGAGCGTTTTGACGTTTAATAAAAAGTTACTGATTTGACTAGTTGTCAAATACCGTATCACGGTTTGGCAGACACACACACGTCTTTAGAGAACTCTACCAACCATCTAAGTAATATTTAATTGCTTAAAACGCACAAACTCCGCAAAATTAGCGGTTCGTGACCAGAGTTGAGCCACAGAGCCCCCGAATAGGTAGCCAAAGCCTTGATCACAAGGCTTTCATCGCTTCAAGCTCAATCATCATCATCATGCACGGGTCTACAAAGCACGGGTCTCCTCTCAGAGTGGGAAGGGTTTTGGCCATAGTCTACCACGCTGGCCATGTGCGGATTGGTAGACTTCACACACCTTTGAGAACATTATGGAGAACTCTCAGGCATGCAGGTTTCCTCACGATGTTTTCCTTCACCGTTAAAGCAAGCGATATTTAATTAATTAAAACGCACATAACTCCGAAAAGTCAGAGGTACGTGCCCGGGATCGAACCCCCGACCTCCGATTAGAAGGCGGACGTCCTAACCACTAGGCTATCACAGCACAAGCTCAATACTAGTGCTATAAACCAGCGCAGACTATGATGAGGCAATCGCGTTGAGAAATCACCCACTCTGTGGCGCGGAGAGGGTGATTTGTCGACTTTTTGCTGCTTACACCCACCTTACACCCATCCACTATACACCCATATCCGATACCCCCTCGATTCTCGAGATAAATTATAGAATATCACGCCACAATATGTGCGGGATCTAATTCCGATCATCTTTTTCTTTTTTAGGGTTCCGTACCCCAAAAGGAAAAACGGAACCCTTATAGATTCACTTTGTTGTCTGTCTGTCTGTCTGTCGGTCTGTCAAGAAACCTACAGGGTACTTCCCGTTAACCTAGAATCATGAAATTTGGCAGGTAGGTAGATCTTATAGCTGACATTTAGGGAAAAATCTGAAAACCGTGAATTTGTGGTTATATCACACAAAAAAAAATTAAATTGTGGTCATGAACTAATAATTAGTATTTTCACTTTTCGAAGCAACATAACTATATCAAGTGGGGTATCATATGAAAGGGCTTCACCTGGGCATTCTAAAACAGATTTTTATTTATTTTTATGCATCATAGTTTTTGAATTATCGTGCAAAATGTCGAAAAAGTACGACTGTAGTACGGAACCCTCAGAGTGCGAGCCTGACTCGCACTTGGCCGGTTTTTTTTAATATACAAAAGGAACAGGTGACTGACTGATCTACCAACGCGCAGCTCAAACTACTGGACGGATCGATCTGGGTATACAGATAGATATTATTACGAAGGCATTCACTAAGAATGGATTTTTGAAAATTCAACCGCTAAGGGAGTGAAATAGGGGTTTGAAATTTGTGTAGTCCACGCGGACGAAGTCGCGAGTATAAGCTTATTATATTATAAATGCGCAAGTGTGTCTGTCTGCTAGCATTTCACGACCCAACAGTTTAACCAATTTTCATGAAATTTGGTACAGGTTTAACCGATTTTAATGAAATTTGGTACTGAGTTATCTTATATCCCGCGGAAGGACATAGGCTTCTTTTTTATCCCGGAAAATCAAAGAATTTCCGCATGATTTTTAAAAACCCAAATCCACATAAGTAGAACCACGAAGACGCGGGAATCATCTAGTTATTAATAACTTATTTTCCCGCGTGAATTTAGGTTTTTTTTAAATCCCGTGTGTTATGAATATACATAGTCTGTGTCAATCTTGATGCAAGAGGTCCGTGTTATTAGTCTTCGCTAGAAAAAGTCATCTTGTGATTTGTGATTATTATAAATTATATATTTTTTATACACTTGATTCAGGCTATTTTATTGTGATATTATTTATACTAAACTATTATAAATTATACACCGTGGAACTCTTTAATTTTCCGTGATAAAAAGTAGCATATTGTGTCCTTCTCCGGGATGCAAGCTATATCTGTACCAAATTTCGTCAAAATCGGTTGGACAGATGAACCGTGAAAGGCTAGTAGACAGACAGACACACTTTCGCATTTATAATATTAGTATGGATTATTCATCTAGGCCACCGAATTTTATTTATTCAGTGATAGAGACGAAAAGACGCGATAAAATGAACATTATCATAAAATATGACACACTATCATTGCTATCACGAGGCAATCGAGATGAGATATCTGTCTGCATCGCGATGATAACTTTTTGTCCCTTTTCCCTCCCCTTCAATTGCAGACATACGAGTAGATTGTTGTGAATTGGTTGCAATATGTAACTAATGTTATACGGTTTTTGATGCTGGTTTTATGTGTTTTGTTATTTAAAAAACTAGCTTATTCTCGCGACTTCGTCCGCGTAGACTACACAAATTTCAAACCCCTATTTCATCCCCTTAGGGGTTGAATTTTTAAAAATCCTTTCTTAGCGGATACCTACGTTATAATAGCTATCTGCATGCTAAATTTCAGCCCGATCCGTCCAGTAGTTTGAGCTGTGCGTTGATAGATCAGTCAGTCAGTCAATCAGTCAGTCACCTTTTCCTTTTATGTATTTAGATGCTAAAATCTATATTTTTTAATACTTACTAACAATGGCTCTTTTAAGAGAAGTTTCCCTGACGCACCCTAAAAGTTAGAAGTGCGTGCCAAGAATCGAACCCCGTACCTCCCAAATAGGAGGCGGACGTCTTAACCAATAGGCTATCACCGCTTTTACAAGGCAAGTATAGTTCAATCAAAAAGCAATTTCCGAAATCACAAACTATTTCCCACAATGTATTTCCTATTTTCCCCCAAATTTTCCCCATTAATCCAATTACACAAGTTCGTGTAATCATTGACACAGTGTGTGCAAACAGCGACAAGTTCCGTCGAACTCCTATCTGCTGGGGCCACGACTTTGGCGTGTAGGCGACAGCGGTAGCGACGAAACCAATATAGAGATGTTGGATAGAAGCAGGTGTTATTTTGCGGAATTCCATTATATATACCTACATATAATCGAACCTTGCCTAAAGGGACTCCTTTTAATAATATATTTTAGTTATATATTTTTTTTAAAGGTTTTAGTTTTAGTTAAAATTATAAATTAATTAACTTTTAATTTGAATATATTATTATTGTTATATTTAATATAGAAGATTTGTTATCTGATAAGCAACTCACGTGGCAACTATAGTGTGTTACACATACCTACCAGTGAATGGTATGCTAGGTGCTGGTAAGCTGGCATGCTTGTGTCTGGCATGCCAGTTTCTAGAAAGGCTACGTACCGTGCCAGTGACGTGCGAGTTGAAGATCACAAAATGAATATTAATTATGAAGAAATTAAGAGTGTTACAATATAATTCGCGAATTTATTAGTAAAGAAACTTTTTATGGCAAGGAATAGACGCACAAGACGCCAAAAAATACAAAACAAAAACCAGCACAAAAAATTCAAAAGATTTTGGCAGAGGTTGGGGTGCGATCTACTAGCAAACACGTGTTTCGCGTGCTCGTGGCATGCTGGCATGCGAGTCCCCCGTCCCACTTCCCCTCAAGAGGAACATATTAAACGCCTTGCGATCTACTGAAAGCGTAGTGTGGGACGCCCTCCAGCACGATGGACCGACGATATAAAGAGGCTGGCGGGAAGTGGCTGGATGAGGAAGGCTGAGGACCGGGTGTGGTGGCGCTCTTTAGGGAAGGCCTATGTCCAACAGTGGACGTCCACAGGCTGATGATGATGATGATGATGATGATCTACTGATATGCCATGTACTGGCATGCGAGCTACTGCCAGAACCTCGATACACATGCGAGTAGCTCGTTCTTGCTTGTAACTGGCATGCTTTTGTGCGACTAACTAGCATGTGTATCACGGGCATAACGCTCAGTGTGGTGGAGTCATGGCCCGGCAGCACACGAGCGTCTAACTCGGAACAACTCACATACTTCGCTTACCGCGCTATTTGCATATTAAATTAATGTTTCGGAACAACGCAAGCTCTAAACGTGAGCCACTAAAGCTCTTTGATTACTTTCTACTTATATAAATATAGATAATACGTATTTAGTCGACGTAAGCCCGACTACCTTGGGACCCCAAGGTGCTGGAATGCCGACCTTGCACCGGTTGGAAGACCCCCCACTAGGTGGACGGACGACATCAGTACCCGTAGTACAAGATTTTACGTCTCACCAAACCAAACCAAATTCGAGAGTCGAAATACTTCCGCGTTACAGTAAACTGGATCTTAACTGCCTTGTTTTAAAGCTCAAGTTTGTCTACACTTCTACAGCCAGCGCTCCAAGCGAAAACATTGCAAAATTAAAATCAGTGGCATTGAATATTTGACTTCAATTCAAGGCTGTTTAGATCCATTTTACTGTAACGCGGAAGTATTTCGACTCTCGAATTTGGTTTGGTTTGGTGAGACGTAAAATCTTGTACTACGGGTACAGTACGTTTAGTACGAGATTTTATGTCTCACCAACGTTGATAGTATTCGAGTGTCGAAACACTTCCGCGTTACAGTAAACTGGATCTTAACAGCCTTGTTTTAAAGCTCAAGTTTGTCTACACATCTACAGCGAGCGCTCCAAGCAGAAACGTTGCAAAATTAAAATCAGTGGAATTGAATTTTTCAACTTGACTTCAATGCAAGGCGATTTAGGTCCATTTTACTTTGACGTTATTGTGTTTCGACTCTCGAATTCTAGCAACGTTGGTGAGGTGTAAATTTTTTTTTTTTTTTAAAGAATATTAGCCATGTTAAATGACTAATATTCCCCTTTCCTCTCCAACTAAGCGTCAGGCTTGTGCTAGGAGTAGGTACGACAATAGTGCAACGGGCGGGGTTTGAACCGTCGACCTTTCGGTTTCAGTCCACTCCTATACCGGTTGAGCTATTGAGGCTCAATCGTGTACTAAGCGTACAGACGAGTCGCAGGGAGCCGCTGGATGGCGGCGGCGCAAGACCGTGGCGTGTGGAAGTCCCTACAAGAGACTTATGTCCAGCAGTGGAGGTCTATCGATTGATGATGATGATGAAGTCGGACTAGTTTCGAACTCATCCGAGATTCTTTTTCACAGGGACTCAGCTCGTGACGCAGCGCGGTTGAGACTGCGAGTCGCACGCGCCGCGGCCCTGTGAAAAAGGACCCCAGATGGGTTCGATACTAGTCGGGCTTCATCATCATCATCAACCGATAAACGTTCACTGCTGGATAGGTCACTTGTAGGGACTTCTACACGCCACGGTCTTGCGCCGCCGCCATCCAGCGGCTCCCTGCGACTCGTCTGATGTCGTCCGTCCACCTGGTCGACCCCCCAAATTTAAAAGAGATTGCCCATTTTCTTAGGAGCTTTGGGCCCCCCCTAATATAATTGTTATGTCACCATGGTTTTAATTTTATTTTGTAGACAAATAATTAACTCTTTATATTCTGCGAACGATTTCTATTTATTCACCCTGGTTATAAAAAGAAATCTTATTGTTTATATTGCTGATATTGAGGTTATATTTCATTAATTCTTCCTCAAAATAAATGCATGTTTACGATTCTAACTGTAATTGTGGATATTTTCAATAATAGAGTGAAAAAAGTCGTTATAAAACATAATCGTAAAAAAATAACACATTAAAAAAAATTTTTAGTTTTGACACGGGACGCCACAAAAAGAGAGCCCGTTCACGGGCGATCTCCTTTAAGTGTCTGTCCTTTTCATATTACATTGGTAGGAAGGGTATGCGAATGCTCTAAAATCCAGATGTGATCATAATCAGTACCAATAACTGTTCCTCATCAAGCAAATGCTACGTAGTACAGATTACATACAAATCACATAAACTAAGCATCGAAATCAAAAGGGAGTATTGTATTAATTGAATAGGTGTAGACCACAGAATACCGAATGAGTATAGAAATGGTAGGCGCGAGAACTGTAGGGCGATTTCGTAAAACCTGCATCAATCATTATTACAATCTCAATTGTTGTGATTGGCTAAATTTGTGCTATTCTTGTTGCAACAATGCATTGTAGCCAATAGTAAGCGAGCGTCCACCAATCAGAGGTGATTGCGATCGTGACATTGTAGCTGTCATTCTACCGCAATTGCTGAGTAAACATTAAGTGAAACATTAGGCGTTGTTAAAAAGACTGATGTTGATCTACATAGCGCTACAGTTTAATCACTGCCCATATTATAAATGCGAAAGAGTTTGTTTGTTTGTTGGTTTGTCCTTCAATTACGTCGTAATAGAGCAACGGTTCGACGTGATTTTTGCATGGGTAATGGGTATAGTTAAAGACTTTTAGAGTGACATAGGCTACTTTTTATGCCGGAAAATATTTTTTTCTTAAATCTAAATCCACGCGGGCATCAGCTAGTTATTAATATGTGAATATGTTCCATCGCCGTCAGTAACACTTCTTATTATAAAACAATATATTTTATCTATCTGTTTTCCTTCATTTAGCTTCACCTAGTCGAACGTCGTCACGCTCCGTGTTAGTAGCGACACGTTATGTATTTACCAGGTATTTACGAAGCTACTTATTGGGCGAATAACACGTCGGGTATTTACAGCGACCACATAAGGTATTTACTTTGTATTATGCATCCCGGTTTTAAAGATAGCGAGCGTTAATAGCCTTGTAGTTAAGATGGCAGGCTCTTCTTCGTGGGATCCAGACTCCAGAATTGTATCTCAGGCACACGCCTCTATCTTTTTGAAATAATGTGTGTTTTTTACAATTAAATATCACTTTATAGTCAAGGAAACCATCGCATGCATGCCTGAAAGTTCTCCATATTGTTATCAAAAAGGTGTGTGAAGTCTGCCAATTCCTACTTGGTCAGCGTGGTTAGTCTTCTCATTCTGAGAAGAAACCCATGCTCTATAGTGAGCCGGTCGGATGGGTTGAAGATGATTAAAGATAGCAGATATCATTTCTATTCCTTATTTCGAGTTCTGCGATGTAGGGGCCTACCATTTGTAATCCCCAGTGCTCTGTTAGAGGGATTAATTTTGGAACTGAAATGCCATTTCAACTGTCTCCAAATTATAATGAGAATTTGTAAAATGTACCCTCTATAGAAAATTTACTGGTACCTAGAGTTCACACCCTCTTTGATTTGTCATTTTATAAAGGTTATTCATTCCTAATCCTCAGCCTGTTTGCGTCCACTGCTGGACATAGGCCTTTCCAAGAGCGCGTTACCAAACACGGTCCTCCGCCATCCATCCGTTCCCCACCACCTTCTTCAGGTCATCGGTCCAGCGGGCTGGAGGTCGTCCCACACTGCGCTTACCGGGAATTTGCGGGACATCACGAAAATAGTAAAATTGGATGTCGAAAACAAAACATGTTGATGCATGTTGCAAATAGCTCCGACTTGCCCCGACATGTCCAGACATGTCTATAATTAGCTGCAATCCGAGCGGTGTTTTCTGAAATTGGTAAAGTTGGCAAACCGTTTTGGCAGGTGACATGAGCTGGAAAAGCGGCTAAATAAATTGAAAATTGATTACAGTTTTGTTTTAAAATTCTATTGCCGGATTTAGATTTGAAATATTGCCAGTTTTGATAAGTAGTTCTTTTTAGGGTTCCGTAGTAAACAAGGAACCCTTATAGTTTCGCCATGTCCGTCCGTCTGTCCGTCCGTCCGTCCGTCCGTCCGTCCGTCCGTCCTCGGTTAATCTCAGAGACTATTAGTGCTAAAAATCTGTAATTTGGCATGGGTATAAATATTAACTACGCCAACAAAGTAGTGAAATAAAATTTTGATAAATATTTTTTTTAGGGTAGCTCCCTTACATGTAAAGTGGGGATGAATTTTTTTTTCTCGTCTACCCCAGAGTGTGGGGTATCGTTGAATAGGTCTTTTAAAAATACTGTGGGTGTGGGAACATCATTTTTAGTTTTTTTTATTATTATTATTAACATACAAGAGAAAATTATACATAATAGGTAGCACGCATTGTAAAAACCACAGAGGTTTGACCCTCAATGCGTACGTCTGCGCATTACAATAATCATGCCTACTTGTATCATTAAAAAAAGATTATAAAAATTATTTTTCACGTGCTTTATCAAAACAGCGCGCTGAAAATAGATGACGTGATTCGGTTAGACAGTACCTAGGTACCTACCACGTCTATCACTAATTAAAACTCAACCAATGTTTTCTGAAAATTGAAAAATTTCACGTTATTCTAGCGTGTGAGGTTTTAGCTGTTCTGAGTGACTAGTTTAGTTTCAGTTTAGTTTTTAACGAACCCGAAATAATGAAAGTGTCTGACATGTCACTGCCAGTTAAAACGAGTTGCAAATATTATATTGTGTGAACTTGATCGGACATATCTATAAACTGGACTAGAGTTTTAATTTTTTATCAAAACTAAAATATTAGAGATTCATTTAGGGATGTGTTTCCTAATTGTGACAACGCATAAATCCAATCGATTATAAACATACCAGAAGTGGAATTAAATAAGGATATAAATATGAATAAATACCTATAGCCCTTGTAGACCTTATTAGTAAACAAGATTAATTAAGTGTAATGTAACAAATTGGTATTGTTATACCAATTTGTTACATTCATCATTGAAAGATCATTTTCCGAGATACCTTTGGTGGAAGGAGAAACTATATGTGTGTTGGATAGTACTTACGCGCAATACACAGAATCTTAGGAATTTGAAATTTGAGTCGTCCACGTGGACGAAGTGGTGGGCATAAGCTCGTCATAAAATGATGGACAGATACAAAAACCCATTTTAAATATGTAAGTAGATAAAATCTGGTCATCAGCCGTTTACAAATATCACGCAACAACATGAACAGTTTTGTTAAAATTAAACTGGTAAATGATAACAACGCCAGTTCATTACAACTGATTAACATCACTGATAGCATGGAAGCTTACATTTTTGATGGCGGACACACAATTTATTTTGTTTTCGAAACTGTGTAATTATCTTTTTGTAAAGCTATAGCTTATGTCCGCTTCATCAATGTGGACTATAGTCAAACCCCTATTTTAGCCCGATACCCCGTTGAATTTGTAAGCTACATTGTTTTTGCTCAGTATTTAGTATTTAAAAAAAGATGTAAAACAGTCAGTCAGAAAAGCAGGTGAATAATTGGGTATTTTTAGATAAGTTAGTTAAAATGTCCTCTCATATCAAACTTGCGCGCGGATATGTAGAGGCTTATCGAGAGTTTTAGTCTTTAACATAACTGAACTACTCACTTGATTAGGGAATAATTTCTATTGCAACCACTTGATTGAATTAGCGAACTAAACACAAAAAGGATTTAATAGTCGTCGCGTCTCGAGTCAGAGCGATAGTGACTTAAAAACCGTGAAACGCCCGCATTAATGCAAATTGATTCAAGATGGCTGCCCCGCCACAAATCGCGTGACATCGGATGAGTCAAATAATGTCCAATTCATTAAATTAACTTCAATAAATAAATTGATAATCTTGATCATTAATTTAAATTCAAACCAATTCTTTAAATTGTGTTTGTTTGTTGGTTTGTCCTTTAATCACGTCGCAACGGTGCAACGGATTGACGTGATTTTTTGCATCGGTATAGTTTAAGACCTTGAGAGTGACATAGGCTAAGGGATTTTTAAAAACCTAAATCCACGCGTACGAAGTCGCGGGCATCAGCTAGTTTATAATATGGTTACTGATCTATAGCTATGAGCTATCTTGCCATACCTACCTGAGAAAACTACAATATGTACAGTCAGCAAAACTAGACCTCAGGGAGGTCGAAGAAATACAAAACTACAAACTAACAGCTCCCAGTAGATTGTCTTGTCTTCGTACAAGGAAAATAAAATTAGTCGACCGAAATTTTTATTAGTTTGTATCCGTTTGGGGTATTCCTATAGTTTTATACGATAAGGGATGGAAACTTTTGTCAAAGTTTTTTAACAAATCAGGGTTCTCCGGTGGTTTAGTATTGTTATCGAGTCATCATGATCACCCCATCGTCAGCTCACTACTGAGCACGAGTCTCCTCACAGAATGAAAAGGGTTTTGGCCATAGTCTAGTCCACGCTAGCCATGTGCGGATTGGTAGACTTCACACACCTTTGAGAACATTATGGAGAACTCTCAGGCATGCAGGTTTCCTCACGATGTTTTCCTTCACCGTTAAAGCAAGTGATATTTAATTACTTAAAACGCACATAATTCCCGAAAAGTTAGAGGCGCGTGCCTGGGATCGAACCCCCGACCTCCGATTACGACTCAGGCTCAGAGTCACTCAGCGGGCGATGGAGAGAGCTATGCTTGGAGTTTCTTTACGTGATCAAATCAGAAATGAGGAGATCCGTAGGAGAACTAGAGTAACCGACATAGCTCAACGGGTTGCGAAGCTGAAGTGGCAATGGGCAGGGCACATAGTTCGTACAACCGATAGACATTGGGGGTCCCAAGGTGCTAGAATGGCGACCTCGCACCGGAAGACGCAGCGTTGGAAGACCCCCCACTAGGTGGACGGACGACATCAGACGAGTCGCAGGGAACCGCTGGATCCAGGCGGCGCAAGACCGTGGCGTGTGGAAGTCCCTACAAGAGACCTATGTCCAGCAGTGGACATCTATTGGTTGATGATGATGATGATGATTACGAGGCTACAACATACTAGTAAATTTCCGTGGTTTATACTCTAAATAGACTGAAATGTGGGTGAATTTTTCCGCAAGCTGCGCCATTATAGTCGAAGAGTTCAACAAAGCTGGTAAAGTGTTTGAAATTTAATAAACCCACGCTCCAGGACTTAGCGCGTTTCTGTTTAGTACACCGATCTAAGGTCTGTGGAAGAGTATTATAATTGGGTATTTTCCTACTTTTGAATTTGATAAATATTATCTCTATATATATAAAAGGAAAAGGTGACTGACTGACTGACTGACTGACTGACTGACTGACTGATCTATCAACGCACAGCTCAAACTACTGGACGGATCGAGCTGAAATTTGGCATGCAGATAGCTATTATGATGTAGACGTCCGCTAAGAAAGGATTTTTGAAAATTCAACCCCTAAGGGGATAAAATAGGGGTTTGAAGTTTTTGTAGTCCACGCGGACAAAGTCGCGAGCATAAGCTAGTTACTTTATATAATCCTATCAATATGATCCTTGTTGGTCGAAATAAAAACATTTTATTTTTATTATTATTTTTATTTTTATTATAAACTACTTGGACGATTTAACCTAAGGACGCGCCTCGCATGATTATTCCCCTCTGTCAATAGTAATGGATTTTTAATCCACTGCGTTTATAAACACTGTTTGCGGAATCGATTTTGTCATTGTCAGAATCGTTTTCGATGTGTGACGACGTCTTACACGCTGGGTGAAAAATGCCTGTTTGTGCCGTTAGTGAGTGCAAGAACAAATCAAACACATCAAATTTACAAAAAGATGGAATTTCATTTCATAAGTAAGTATTTTTGGTGTAATAAACGCTTTCTATAAATTAAATTACATAAATTATTATAATAAAATAACAATCGAGAACTTTACCGATTCAGTAATTGAGTACGTAATAATTCGGTAGAAACGAGTCACACTTCTCACGAGACTATATTTTGTTTTTTCTAAACAATTGCAACCCTCGATATATACAAATTAGGTTAAAATTTGAATACGCGTGAACAGCATGAAATTACGTAGTAGTAAAAATAACACTAGTCTCGTGGGAAGTGCGGTATACTAAAGACGGAGAGCCAGCGCCCAAAAAACTGTTTGAATTTACTAAGGCTAATTTTTTGCGCATACTGACCAGCTCTGTCCCCATATTCTGCTGACTAACCATTACAACTTTTATTTATATGCAATATACAAGTTATATAACAATTTTCAGCCTTAGTAAATTCATTTTATTACCTCGCAGGTACGACACCTTTGATAGCGCACCTGAGTCACTGTTCTCAGGTTCACTTGACTGACCGCAGTATGTTTGTGTACGCAACCATTCTAATGAACTATAAAAAAATTAGCCTTAGTAAATTCAAACAGTATTTTGGGCCCTGGCTCTCCGTCTATAGTATACCGCACTCCCCACGAGACTATAGTGTTATTTTTACAAAATTTTTCAGTATTAGATTCAATTGCATAGGACATAAGGTTCGATTTTTAAGAATCATGTGATAGTGATTGCGGTTCGATTATCGATATCGATGAAAACATTTTCTTTATTATTAACGACTAAATTACCGTCTTCAAGTCAAGTAAAGAATAGTTATTATTAATTACCACAATTTTTTCGCTACCTATACTTGTAATAAAACTGGTCGATTTCTGTGATTTCACGTACTTAATACATTTAAAAATTATAAGACAGGGCATTGACGTGGGCAAAAAGTTGAACCCCAAATTTAGCACGGAATTCGTAGTAAGAAAAGGCCTTCATTCTTTGCTTGATAAAAATTTATTTCCAAATATTGATGTTCACGATACAGATAATACTGTAAATCATAAAATTGAGCTGGCAAAAGTCGTGATGAATAAATATGCTGATACAAGGATTTCATACCTAGCCCGAAAAATTAACTCTGAGAAATGTATTAGGCATATTTACACAAAATTAATTCATTTTAAAAATCAATAAATAAAATAAAGATAATATGTCGTTGGTTAGCTGCAATAAAAATTTATGTATTAAATCGCCAAGAATATACATAACATTAACCTAATGGTAAATAATGTGGCTAATTCCGTTGTACACAATCTCTAAACTAAACTAAAATGGCACGTCTAAATCTATTGCTATCCCTTTCATAATGATGCTTGCGGAAAAGGATAGCAATGGATTTAGACCTGTTAATTTAGTTTAGTTTAGAGATTGTGTACAAGAGAATCGGCCCCAATGACGTGTTAAAAATAGAAGAGGCCACCGGGTGTGTTTACTAATTTATTTTCAAAGTATCATATTATCTGTCTTATGGAATTTTGCTGTGGGGTAAAAGCGGCAGGTATTGAGAAAATTTTTGCATTGCTAATTTGTAAGGGCAATACGTGTTATATTTAATAACTTACATTTAATATTTTTGGACAAAGAGTACACCATATTGGAATTACCATGTAAACCCAATGTGCAATAAATAAATGATTGAAAGAAAAAAACATTTTATTGATTGATATACCTACTAATTATGTTTGGTAGGCTTTTGCGCGGTCAGGTTTATTTTGTATTATATAATAATATAAATCATTAATAAGCACATTTTCACTATCGAAATTTTCATTTAAAATTTCGATATATAAAAAAATACAAAAGATTAAAAATGATATAAAATAAGTAAAAAAGTATGTGCATATTTTTTAAATAAATATTTTTCTTATTTTTACGTTGCATTATTAGTTTTTGGGATAATTACCTATTAAGTGAGGTGAATGTATGCAAGAATACGCTACGCTGACCAAACACTGGTTTTAAGTAATTAAATACGAGTAATAAATTCTTACTTCTACTTTTGTTTCTGAAAAACTATCGATATATTTTAAAATATCGATACGGTAGCATCGGAAATCACTTTGACTGTCTTACACTCGTAATGTCTTTGTATGTTGATGTATATAACTTATTAGTGTGCGTAAAATGTAGTAGTGTTGAAGATTTAGATATGTGTGTGTTAATAATGACACAAAACTTTGTTGAGCGAGTGTGTCAAGTTGTCTATGTAGTGTTTCCTCGTCCCGCACCAAAAGTGACA
The DNA here is from genome assembly GCF_902806685.2 of Maniola hyperantus. NCBI lineage: Eukaryota > Metazoa > Arthropoda > Insecta > Lepidoptera > Nymphalidae > Maniola > Maniola hyperantus. The sequence goes on from NC_048560.1 coordinate 7,695,699, forward strand.
GAAATTTTTATTCGTAATATTAGGCGCGTTACAAGTCCATAGGTTAAATCGTCCAAGATAAACTAGGATAAAAATAATGACGTACCTAAGCTACGCTGAAAAAAATATTAAAATCCAACAAAGATTTACAAAGTTACAAGCATTTTAATTTTGAAAGTGCGAGGTTCTTCTATCCCTTTCTCGCAAAACGAAAATTTGTATGAAACCGCACGAAGCTACTATGGCATTAGTCAAAATGACGTCATAATTCTATATCGCTATCTCTGTCAAATCAGAAATATTTAAATGCTTGTAACATTTTATTATTTGATCGATTTAATTAGTTTTTTTCAGTTTACGTCTTATTTTTATCCTAGTCTAAATATATAAAACGAAAAGGTGACTGACTGACTGATCTATCCACGCACAGCTCAAACTACTGGACGGATCGGGCTGAAATTTGGCATGCAGATAGCTATTATGACGTAGGCATCCGCTAAGAAAGGATTTTTGAAAATTCAACCCCTAAGGGGGTGAAATAGGGGTTTGAAATTTGTGTGGTCCACGCGGACGAAGTCGCGAGCATAAGCTAGTTTATAATAAAGAAATAAAAAAATTGGATTCAAATACCCAATTTCAGAGAAATCACTCACGATAGTTTAAACGCTAAAGTCAAGAGGGTACTCACATAGAACCGGATGAAACTTACAGATTAAGTTTTTGAGTAACGGGACTTATTGAAAAACTTACTCGCTTAAAGTAATACTTGAACTAGCGACGTATTTTACCTGTAAAAGAAAGAGTTACTTTTTAAATAACGTTAGATAAAAGCAGTTGGAAGAAAGATAAGAAAGCTCAGAGTCACTCAATGGGTGATGGAGAGAGCTATGTGCGGAGTTTCTTTACGTGATCAAATCAGAAATGAGGAGATCCGTAGGAAAACTAAAGTAACCGACAAGGTTGCGAAGCTGAAGTGGCAATGGGCAGGGAACATAGTTTGTAAAACCGATAGACGTTGGGGTCCCAAGGAGCTGGAATGGCGACCTCGCACCGGAAGACGCAGCGCTGGAAGACCCCCACTAGGTGGACAGACGACATCAGACGAGTCGCAGGGAGCCGCTGGATTCAGGCGGCGCAAAACCGTGGCATGCAGAAGTCCCTACAAGAGACCTATGTCTGTAATCCATACTAAATTATAAATGCGAAAGTGTTTCTGTGTGACAGACAGACATGTCTGTCTGTATGTATGTCTGTCTGTCTGTCTATCTGTCTGCTAGATTTTCACAGCCCATCCGTTCAACCGATTTTGACGAAATTTGGTACAGATATAGCTTGCATCCCAGGGAAGGACATAGGCTACTTTTTATCCCGGGAAATCAAAGAGTTCCCACGGGATTTTTAAAAACCTAAATCCACGTGGATTCATCATCTAGTTATGACTTTCCGTACCATCTCCATCTATTGTACATCCGTTGTCCGTGTTTATGGGCGTCTAAACAACAGGCGGTCGTGTGCTAACGCAATCTGGAGTGTGAGCTCAGAACTTTATGTTACTCGTAGTTCGAAAATTAACTGTTATCTAAATATATAAAAGGAAAAGGTGACTGACTGACTGACAAATTGACTGACTGACTGATCTATCAACGCACAGCTCAAACTACTGGACGGATCGGGCTGAAATTTGGCATGCAGATAGCTATTATGAAGTAGGCATCCGCTAAGAAAGGATTTTTCAAAATTCAACTCCTAAGGGGGTGAAATAGGGTTTTGAAATTTTGTAGTCCAGGCGGACGAAGTCGCGAGCATAAGCTAGTCTAAACATATAAAAGGAAAAGGTGACTGACTGACTGACAGATTGACTGACTGACTGATCTAGTTGATCTATCAACGCACAGCTCAAACTACTGGACGGATCGGGCTGAAATTTGGCATGCTGTACCCGTAGTACAAGATTTTACGTCTCACCAAACCAAACCAAATTCGAGAGTCGAAATACTTCCGCGTTACAGTAAACTGGATCTTAAATGCCTTGTTTTAAAGCTCAAGTTTGTCTACACTTCTACAGCCAGCGCTCCAAGTGGAAACATTGCGAAATTAAAATCAGTGGCATTGAATATTTGACTTCAATTCAAGGCTGTTTAGATCCATTTTACTGTAACGCGGAAGTATTTCGACTCTCGAATTTGGTTTGGTTTGGTGAGACGTAAAATCTTGTACTACGGGTACAGATAGCTATTATGACGTAGGCATCCGCTACGTCTAAGTCGGTTAGTAAAGATAAAATAAAAATTTCCCATTTTTTTAGGAATCTACTCAATTTCAAAATAATATTTCCTCACTACGTAGGAAAATTTTACAGTTCAGGTATTTCCTGAAACTTCTTAAAATTACCTGCAAAGTACGTAACAAGGTACACCAAAATTAAAGTTAAACAAATTTTAGATGAACTCTAAATTTAATTTTCCTTTCCCAAGTCTTGCATGAAGTGAAATTAAATTTACCCGTTTCTTAGACAAAACTGTATTCTGTTTTGAACCTTATCACAAGGCAATAGGGTAGGTTTTGGGGAAGTGGGTTACCACTGCAGTGTAGCATGAATCGATTAAGTGGTGGGACCTCATGATTATGTGCCCGTAACCTAGATTAGATTATTTTATAGAAGCACTATTTTGTACTGTGAATATTGAATTATTCCGTGTATTATCTAGAATAATGAGGGTCGCATTACTTGTGACAACCAGTGGCGGATTATCTCGATAAACTAGCCACGTGCCTAGGGGCGCGAGATTACGAAGGGGCGCGTGCAATCATGTAGAGTTGGGTTTCTATGGAAAATCTTGGAGTGACTGCCTCTTCTTTAATATAGCAACTTGTGAAGTTTTCACTCGTTCACTTAGGGCGAGATTTATAGAGCGCACTCTGACTTAGCTTAGACTTAAGACAGAGCTATATCTCTCACATAAATCTGTCTCGATCTAACTCAATCTTAGGTCTGAGCAAAGTCAAAATGCGCTCCATAGATCTCAGCCTTTCACATCACAGCTTTGCAATTATAGAACGTGACAGGTCGAGATGGCAATCGAGGAGGAGACACACACACACAGTGCGGGTGAGCGCGGTAACGTGCGTGTGTGCGGGGCGTGCCCCCGCCTCATACCCCGATTGCCATCTCAACACGTCGCAGACTATACGATTCATCGTTCTTTCGAAGTTAGTTAGTAATTTTTTTAATATGGTTGCTGTAGGGGCGCCAATGAGAAGCTTGCTTAGGACGCTCTCGACATGTATACGCCTGTGGTGACAACGCGTATCAATCGATTGCGATTGTTAAGCAACGTTAACCAAGTCGGTAATTGGATGGGTGACCGACTTTAGTGAACTTAGCCGGTGAAAACATTACGCTCCTTTTTGTGGGTACTCGTTTAAAAACTTGAATCAAAACAAAGTCACCGGAAAATGCTGATTTTCTAGCTGTAATTTCAAAGTGTCAATTAACTTGTCACGGTGGTCAATATCGCCAGTGACGTGACGACGTGAGTCAACATGGCCGTCACCTGGTGACACGAGTGACATGTGTCCACATGACGTGTCGATGGTAATATATCGACGCTTTGCGAACTGAACATCCGTTACAATAAAACACTATTTTTAGGGTTGCGTAGTAAACAAGGAACCCTTATAGTTTCGCCATGTCCGTCCTCGGTTAATCTCAGAGACTATTAGTGCTAGAAATCTGTAATTTGGCATGGGCATAAATATTAATCACGCCGACAAAGTGGTGAATTAAAAAAATTTTTTGATAGTCGGTTGTTGCATTTGTACATGTGATGATATAGTGGTGATAATTTTTACGTATATAAATATTTCTATGGAGATATATCATGGAATTCCGCAAAGTAACGCCTGTTTCTATCCAAGAGTTTATGAACTTTAGTCCTGTTAATAAACCATTTAAACTTATGTAAATCCACGACGCCGGAATCTAATTAGGCAGATACAACATAAACTTCACTAAATATACTAGTACACAGTAATTAATCTTAGTTATCGCCAAACAATGTACTACATAGGTACAAAGACGTGCATACATTAATTAAGTAACGAGACCTCTTGCCTAAATCAACACTCAACAGACTCAAGAGTGTCTTTGAGGCAATCTGTGAACAGGACCAACCGAGCTGGTATATATTGTGCTTTAAATCTATATATATAAAATTCAAAGTCCTGACTGACTGACTGACATAGATATCAACGCACAGCCTAAACCGCTGGTCCTAAAGACATGAAATTTGGAGGGTCTATTCTTTGTAAAGAATAGGTATCCACTAAGAAAGGATTTTTCGAAATTCTACCCCTAAGTGGGTTAAATGGGGGATGGAAGTTTGTATGAAAGTCCGTCATTTTTCAAGTTATTTGGATTAAAATTGGTATTTGGGTTCTCGGTCACAAATGAAGAAATACGTGTTTCAGGATTTTTGGAAAATTCGCCCATAAGGGTGGTAAAATAGGGGATGAAAGTTTGTATGGAAAAGTTTTAATTATTGATATTATTAACTTTAGTGCAGCTAAGAAACTACTATGGGAAAATCCCCGCCTAAAGGGATGAAATGGGTGTTGGAAGGTTATACGTGTTATTCGGTGCTGTTCAGGGTGCGCGTCCTGATGTTATAATGTTTGTTTCTGAAAAAAAATGCCATTTGTTTCCTGTAGGCCACACGGGCGAAGCCGCGGGCAGAAGCTAGTTACATTATATATGCTATAAATTACATATTATAATGTAGATCATCGTATTAATCGTGGTACGTATCCGTTATTTTACCAAGTCGCCGGCAAAAGCTACTAAATTATAAGGAAAAAATTATCCATTCTTCCTAGTTCGTATTGTAGATCCACGACGCCGGAATTTAATTAGGCACACACAACATAAACTTCATTAAATATACTAGTATAGGTACAGTAATTAATCTTAGAGCTAAACAATGTACTATAATATAGCTACATAGACGTGAATACATTAATTAAGTAAAGAGACTCTACCTCTTGCCTAAATCAACAATCAACAGACTCAAGAACGTCTTTGAGGCAATCTGTGAACAGGACCAACCGAGCTGGTATATATTGTGCTATACATTGTGACGTTGTAAATTTTGAACTACTAATTAGCGTTTCGCTTTTAATAAAAATTTATTTTGTTCAAAGTATGTTGGTGCCACCTAGCATCAAGGTGCAGAACTACGCGTGGGTCGATGTTCAGAGTTCATTCGAGCCACAATAGATGGCGTTTGCTTCGTTGTCAATTGTCGTAAAAATAAAACAAAATAATTAAATAAAACCATAATATCATTTGTTTATTGTTAAGTCATTAACAAAACGGTTCTTATAATATATCCTTAGGTTCCGCAAATATTCAAAAATGAATTGGCTTCATGATCAAACTAAATGAGAGCGGCCACACTCGGGTTGCGTCTGGCAACACCGATTGATGAGATTTAGAATTTTCCTGGAGTCAACATGTGAAGACGAATTTTTTTCGTTCCAGGAAAATCTCACTTCTCTTCGCCCATGGCTTCGCCTGGGAAAATACAATAGTTATAAATTTTAGTCATCCTAACGTATTTCGATGTTTCATCAGTTATGTTCCAGTTATTTTAACTTCCCAAATAAATGAGGATAATGGGTTGTGGGTGGACTTCTGAAAACCATTGGTGGCTAGGAGTTCAATAGGGTTTACGTTTACGTTTACGTTTTACGTTTAGCTTCAGTTTTCCGTTTTAGTTTTCCGTTTTTAGTTTTCGGTTTTCGTATTTATTTCTTTTGCACATTCACGTTGGCAACTTAATTTCTATGGATAAGACTTGGTGAAAATCTTTGTAATGAAACATTTCGGTTGTGAAGAATCAAATAAATTGAGTTTTGGATCTTGGCCGATGCCGTCCAGCCACCTTGCAGTCTTCGCACCTACAAGTAAGCAAATGTTTGTATCCTGCAACAGTTTAGTGAACCTTCTTAGTGTATGTGTACAGTAAGAACCCTGTCTTTACTACTGAGCTTTTATTTTGAAACAATTTTATGAATTTTACTGTGTCATTGTCTATTCCATGCCAATGGCATCTTAAATTTAAAACATAGATTTTATGTACTATCTACCTAAGGCATTCTAATGTATCTAAATTAAGTCTTGGCATTAAGCTAGAATAACTAAGCATTATTAGCCATCATTCTGTATTAGGCGACCCCGGTAAAAGTTACATTAAAAACCATTTTGCCTAACATCTAGCAAATTTCATTTATAACACCTCATATACATTACAAGGGAGTCGACGGCTAGCTTCTATTCTTTACTAGGTAGGTAGATCAAGTAAAGTAAATTAAAATTATTTTTTTTTTCCTCTAATCTTTGTAAGGTGGTAGATTATTCCGTATCCGGGTATATTTCTATTCCGCCCAATTTATCACCCTTACAAATGGCGCCCGAACGTTTTTTTATATAGTTATTTCAGTATATTTTGAGAAATTTTGTGAATTTTATGAAATGTACTCCGCTGATTGTACAATTTTCTAAGTAGTGACACATTGCAAAGAGCACTAAGCTGTTTTTTATGGTTAACTAACTAAATAATAACTAATAGTTAGAAATTTTGTTTGATAGTTTAAGTAATTTTCTGAGTATAGTCCAACATTTTTTTTTCTTACTTAATCAACACATTATAAATGGTGTTTATGCCGTTTAATTATGTTATTTGACTTACCTTGGAGGTGTATAAGTGAATGTTTGCCTTCAGTTTAGTAATAAACATTGCTTAACTGAGTTGTTGTTGGTTATTGCTTTCAATAGTAAGTACATCTTATGTTTGAAAATTCCGGTAACCTAGTATAATTAAAGTTTTGAAACGCTATGTGCTGTTAACTAGTTACACACATACATTTATAAATACTAAGAGTTACAACTTGTGAAACTAAATATATAAACTATATTCAGAGATTACACTAAGTTCAAGTATGAAGTTATGAACAATTTTTTTTTTCAGTGACTTGATACTTCATTATTTTGTTGAAATTTTGTTTACAGCTGTGTTAAGGTTATGATAAAAGCTACTTCACACACAAAACATGTTAAGTTTAATTGAATGCTGGTAGTTTAAAGTGACATTTAGAAACAGATATTGTTGTATTTTAGGTTATGTGTTAAAAGTGTAAAGTAACAGTCATCAAACCATTGCACAATCTCTTTGTTTTTTTTGAAAGATAATATGCTAGTCAGAGTTCATTGCAACTTTGTTGCCTGTTTACTTTTGTAATTGTAAAGGTTGTAACACACTGTGTACTCATAAAGGTGATACTGCACCTTACAATCATTTATTCAATTTTGGGAAGTTTATTTTGTTATATTTTGTTTACTATAGTAATAATATGTGCTTGTATTATTAACAATATTTTGGAATAGGAACATAATTGATAAAATAGGTTAGGATAGACTTAAGAATATTGTTTTTGTTGTGTATTTTGCTTGTGTATATTTAATAGTTTAAATAACTTCTTTTGTGTTTGTGTTTAACCAATTTGTATAAGGCTAAACATAGACAGTTACACAAGCTCGATATTTTGTTAAATGTGTTTTGACTTAACACAATGGAACAGACTTTTGCCCAGTTTCATTCACTTTTGAAGGACGAATTGTGTTATGAGGTATCCATTCGTTCCGAAACTCCAGCACCTACAGTGCTAGGTTTAAAGAAACAGTTAAAACAATTAATTCAGGAAATTCCTTCTGAATCAATTTTAGAGACAGATTTCTCTTCTGAAAGTGAGTTAGGGGTTATTACTAAAAAACTTCAAGACTTAGAAGATTTATTAAAAAAGTGTTCTGACACTAAAGATAGACATGCCCTCTGTAGGTCTAAAGCTTTAGCTTCACATTTGTACTTTAGAATTTTGAGAATACAGTGTTCCGAACTCAGCTTAATAAGTAGGAAGAGTGAATTACATACAAAGTTGCAGAGTTTGATTTCCAGATTAGATGCTGACAATGAGTCGTCTCACGACGAATCACTGGATTCCGAGAGTACCGCCGTTGACTGCACTGGTGATAAAAATGTTGCCAAGTGGAAGTTACATTTCAACGGACAGGGTGATCCGCGCAGTTTCATCGAACGCGTTGAGGAATATAAAAGATCTTATGGCGTTTCAGATGGAAAATTATTTGTTTCTGCATTTCATCTTTTTACAGGCCGAGCATTGTTATGGTACAGAGGCAACAAATGTCAAGTTTCGTCTTGGTCAGAATTGAAAACTTTATTTTTAGAGGAATTTGATGCAGTAGATTATGACTACAGGTTGCTAGGTGAAATTCGAGCAAGAACACAAGGCTCTGAAGAACCTGTGTCTATCTATTTCGCTGTAATGTTTTGCATGTTTTCAAGGTTGTCAACACCACTTTCCGAAGAACAAAAGTTACAAATTTTATTACATAATATTCGCCCTTTTTACTCAGAACAATTAGCTCTTGTTGACATTAAGTCTGTCGCAATGTTGAAGGAAAAGTGTCGCAAACTAGAGGCTGCGAGGCAGCGTTCCGCCTTATTTTCTGAGCCTACTAACAGTAAGGCAACTTTAAGTTCAGAGTTTGCTTACAAACAAGTGACAAAACAGATAAACACACTTTCAGTCACACCTGCACCTAAGGTTGATACAAGTAAAGGCACTGATTTTACGAAAACAAATAAACAACTATGTTACAAGTGCGGCAAGGGTAACCATTCCTTTAAATTTTGCAGGACAGTTCCGAAATTTATTAGATGTTTTTCGTGTGGACGTCAGAACTTTACAGTAAAGACATGTCCAAGTTGTAGTAAAAAGGCGACTAGTAAACCCGCTCCGGACAAAAATTCAAAAAACTAATTAGTAAGAACTGTGCAGAGACACAAGTAAAGAACTTGGTCATTAACAACAAAACATCCCTTTTACCTGACACAGTTCTGTATTCAGTGGATAAACGAGACTTTAGGCCACATTTAAAGGTTTTTGTTGACGGTTTTGAGATTACAGGTTTACTAGATTCCGGTGCTTGCGCGTCAATTTTGGGTAACCAGGCGCACAAGGTTTTTTTGAGATTCGGTTATAAACTGCATAGCAGTATTGATACCACATTTTCAGTGGCAAATGGAGACAAACTTGATTGCATGGGTTATATGTTTATTCCGATTACTTATAATTCCGTAACTCACATAATAAAATTTTTTGTAGTACCCTCTATAATAGCGGATGTTATTTTTGGCTGTGACTTTTGGAAAACATTTCAGTTAGCCCCTGGCATTTTTGATAATTTAGAATTAATTAAGGCACCTTCTCAATTTTACAATATTTGTGCGATTGATAATGAACAAATTCATACCATCACTTCTTTTGAAAACTTATCATCTCAACAGAAAGAATTAGCCCAATCTGTAGTAAATAAATTTTTAAATATTTCTTCAGAGAAAATTGGATTGGGTAGAACAAAATTAATTGAACATGTTATTGACACCGGTGATGCCTTGCCAATAAAAATAAAACAATATCCACTTTCTCCCGAAAAGAAGGAAGCTTTAAGTAAAGAGTTAGATAGGATGCTGGAAATGGACGTAGTTACTCCGAGTGAAAGCCCTTGGAATAACCCAGCAATTTTAGTGAAAAAGGCAAATGGAGACTGGAGATTTTGCCTAGATTGCAGGAAATTAAATTCAGTGACAAAGGGGGATTCATACTCAATACCGTACATTCCACAAATTCTAGATAGCTTGAAAGAGGCAAGGTTTTTATCATCGATTGATTTAAGTTCAAGTTTCTGGCAAATTCCGTTAGCTAACGACTCTCAGGAAAAAACCAGTTTTACAGTTCCTGGTAGAGGGTTATTCAAATTTAAAGTCATGCCGTTTGGCCTATGCGGTGCACCAGCACGACAGCAGAGGTTAATGGACCAGTTATTTAATCAAAATTTTTGTAGTGATATTGAAAATGGAATAGTATTTTGTTATATAGATGATATTGTTATTTGTTCTGCTGATTTTGAAACCCATTTAATTTTATTAAACAGAGTTCTGGATAAACTAAAAATGGCTCAACTATCCATAAATTTTGATAAATGTAATTTTTTTTAGAAACTCTTTGAAATATTTAGGGTATATAGTGGATGAATTTGGTTTACGCACAGATCCTGGAAAAGTTGCCGCAGTTTTGAACTTTCCGACCCCAAAAACTGCACAGGAGGTAAAGATTTTCCTAGGCACTTGTTCTTGGTACAGGCGCTTTATTAGGAATTTTTCAACCATCGCTGCACCACTCAATAGACTAACGAGTAAAGGAAAGAACGCACCTAAATTTGAGTGGAGCGAACAGGCAGAGGTAGCATTTAATACATTGAAGAATGCGTTGGTAACCGCACCTGTTCTTGCGGTACCGAATTTTGAAAAACCATTCAAAATACATTGTGATGCTTCTGCATATGGTGTTGGCGGTATGCTAACGCAAGAAACCGATGGTTGCGATCATCCCATTGCGTATGTCAGTAGGAGCCTAAATAAAAACGAAAGGAATTACAGCGCGACGGAACGCGAGGCTCTAGCTGTGATTTTTGCAGTGGAGAAATTTCAGGCTTATTTTGGTTCCAAGCCAGTCACAATTATCACAGACCATGCATCCCTAAAGTGGTTCTTAAATTTAGAAAATCCCTCAGGACGTCTCGCCAGATGGGGTTGTAGATTATCACAGTATAATTTTGTTATCGAACATAGGAAGGGTTGTGATAATGTAGTTCCGGATACCTTGTCGAGACTCATACACGTAGATGTAGTTGGTGATCGTAATGATAACTCTAGTCAACAAGTTTTGGTAGATGACTGGTATGACAAAACATTTAATGGCTGTAAAATCAATCCAGCAAATTTTCCGAATTTTTGTATTTTGAACGATAAACTATATCGTTACAGTAAATGTAAATACCAGCTTCTCAGTGAGTTCGACTGGAAAGAGGTAGTCCACAAGAACGACATCCTTAGAATTATGCAACAAAACCATGCAGATGCAACTGCAGGTCATTTCGGTGTGTTCAAAACTCATCGCAGATTATCCCTCAGATATTTTTGGCGTGGTATGTATAAGGACGTGGTTGAGTACGTTAAGAATTGTGATACTTGCTCTGCGTATAAACACACGACATCAGCCACTCCAGGTCTGCTAGGGAAGCCTAAAGTCTGCGAGAGACCTTTTCAGGTCATTTCGGCTGATTTAGTCGGACCTTTGCCTAGGTCTAAATCAGGATTTACATTTCTTTTTGTGGTGACGTGTTGTTTTTCGAAATATACAATGTTGTTTCCGTTACGGCGTGCCACAGGTGCCGCTGTTGTTAAAGCGCTAGAGAATTTTGTATTTTTGAACCATAGTGTTCCAGAGACTGTGATTGTGGACAATGGGTCCCAATTTACAGGATCTGAATTCCGTAATCTCATTAAGCGTTATAATATTCCGAAATTACACTACACACCACTGTACACTCCGCAAGTTAACCTTGTTGAGAGGTACAATAAGGTTGTTATGACTGCTGTAGCCGCTTTTGTGAAAGATAACCACAGGTCCTGGGACGAAAACCTGTACAAGGTCCAGTTCGCCATAAACAGTGCGGTTAATGAATCCACTGGATTCTCCCCGTTCTTCCTTGTCCACGCTAGAGAACCGGTCTTAAATGGTTCCTTCTATAAGGACACGGATAAGGAGTACGAGGCCGGAATTCCAAGGGAGGAATACGCAGGAAAGTTTGGAAATTTGGAGGACATATTTGGTCAGGTTAGGAGAAATTTGTTTCAGGCTCATGCAGAGTATGCAACGCATTACAACTTAAGGCGTAGGTCTGCAAGCTATTCTGTTGGGGACATAGTGTGGAAAAAGACCTATCCACAAAGCGACGCTACAAATTTTTTCGCAGCTAAGCTGGCACCTAAGTATGAAAAGTGCAGGGTTGTCAAGGTTTTGTCACCTTTGGTTTACGAACTAGTTAGAGTAGCTGACAACCACCCAATAGGCACTTGGCATATTAAGGATATTAAGAAGTAGATATTTGCCATTACTTAGTTTGGTCTAAACTGTTTGAATATTTAAGTTATCAATATTCAATTAGGAATTTGTATGAGTGTAGTGATGTTCTGAGTTAACAGTTACATTACCATGGTTCAGTTGAGGATGAATGTAGTGGATGTATGTAGGGATGAATATGTGATGATTGGAATGCTTGTGGTAGACCAACCGGTAGAGAAAGTAAAAATGCAAATATCGTACTTTGGGGATAACGAAAAGGGGGGGTTTTGTGTTTTGTTTTCGTTTTCCTTCTAGATAATGGATCATTTCTGTTATTTTTCCGATTCTGTTCCGAGATCTATTTTCTAGGAGAGTTATTTCGTTTTTTTTTTCTAATATTCCGATTTTGATTCGGTTTTATTTTTCCGAATGGGATAGAGAACGGTTGCCATATCAGATGGACCCGTTCACAACCAGTTTTTCCGTATTTGTTGAGTAACAAATATTAAGATGGTAGTTTAAAAGAGTGAACCACCGTAGGCCTAGACGCATTCTATCAGTCAGCTGAAGAATGATGCCAAGATGTTTCCACTCAAGTGTCTTAGACACCATGAAGTTTTTTTGTATATATTCTTTTTAGAAGTTAGGGTTGTGTAGTTAAGTATAATGTATAAAACCTTACACTGTTTTCAGTATATTTATTTTGTTAGACAATTTTCCTTGTTAGTAGTAGATGTGCGTTCACGCGTAACTTCTGTGTTTTTTTGTTTGTTTGTTTCAGGCAAATTGTTAGTAGTTGTTGGATGACGCTGAGGGCAGCGTGGTTCAACCTGTTGAACCTTTTCGTAGGAGGGGAAGTATTGTGACGTTGTAAATTTTGAACTACTAATTAGCGTTTCGCTTTTAATAAAAATTTATTTTGTTCAAAGTATGTTGGTGCCACCTAGCATCAAGGTGCAGAACTACGCGTGGGTCGATGTTCAGAGTTCATTCGAGCCACAATAGATGGCGTTTGCTTCGTTGTCAATTGTCGTAAAAATAAAACAAAATAATTAAATAAAACCATAATATCATTTGTTTATTGTTAAGTCATTAACAAAACGGTTCTTATAATATATCCTTAGGTTCCGCAAATATTCAAAAATGAATTGGCTTCATGATCAAACTAAATGAGAGCGGCCACACTCGGGTTGCGTCTGGCAACACCGATTGATGAGATTTAGAATTTTCCTGGAGTCAACATGTGAAGACGAATTTTTTTCGTTCCAGGAAAATCTCACTTCTCTTCGCCCATGGCTTCGCCTGGGAAAATACAATAGTTATAAATTTTAGTCATCCTAACGTATTTCGATGTTTCATCAGTTATGTTCCAGTTATTTTAACTTCCCAAATAAATGAGGATAATGGGTTGTGGGTGGACTTCTGAAAACCATTGGTGGCTAGGAGTTCAATAGGGTTTACGTTTACGTTTACGTTTTACGTTTAGCTTCAGTTTTCCGTTTTAGTTTTCCGTTTTTAGTTTTCGGTTTTCGTATTTATTTCTTTTGCACATTCACGTTGGCAACTTAATTTCTATGGATAAGACTTGGTGAAAATCTTTGTAATGAAACATTTCGGTTGTGAAGAATCAAATAAATTGAGTTTTGGATCTTGGCCGATGCCGTCCAGCCACCTTGCAGTCTTCGCACCTACAAGTAAGCAAATGTTTGTATCCTGCAACAGTTTAGTGAACCTTCTTAGTGTATGTGTACAGTAAGAACCCTGTCTTTACTACTGAGCTTTTATTTTGAAACAATTTTATGAATTTTACTGTGTCATTGTCTATTCCATGCCAATGGCATCTTAAATTTAAAACATAGATTTTATGTACTATCTACCTAAGGCATTCTAATGTATCTAAATTAAGTCTTGGCATTAAGCTAGAATAACTAAGCATTATTAGCCATCATTCTGTATTAGGCGACCCCGGTAAAAGTTACATTAAAAACCATTTTGCCTAACATCTAGCAAATTTCATTTATAACACCTCATATACATTACAAGGGAGTCGACGGCTAGCTTCTATTCTTTACTAGGTAGATAGATCAAGTAAAGTAAATTAAAATTATTTTTTTTTTCCTCTAATCTTTGTAAGGTGGTAGATTATTCCGTATCCGGGTATATTTCTATTCCGCCCAATTTATCACCCTTACAACATTACATGCTATCTAAATAGATAAAAGGAAAAGTGACTGACTGACTGACTGATCTATCAACGCACACCTCAAACCACTAGACGAATCAGAATTTGACATGCAGATAGCTGTTATGACATTGGCATCCGCTTAGAAAGGATTTTTGAAAATTCAACCCCTAAGGGGGTGAAATAGCGAATTGAAATTTGTGGAGTCCACGCGGACGAAGACGCGAGCATAAGCTAGTTCAATAAATAAAAAATTATGTCAAATTCCTATTTAAAAAATTACTCTATTGTAAAAGTTCAATAAAGAAAAATACTTCGACTTGATGTTGCCTTGGTACATGATCTATAGTCCGCGACAGGTTCAGATGGCACTCGGGGGCGGGGGACGCCCTACACACCCGCACGTCAGCCGCGCTCGCCCGCACCGAGTTAGCGCGGGGGCTATGCGGGTGTACGGGGCGTTCCCTCCCCGATTGCCATCTCGACATGTCGCATACTATACTTAAAGCAATAATGAGATGATACACGCCAGACACGCACGACCCGTCGACGTGATCGCAGTATATGCCTTGATTAACAACGTGACAGCGACCTATGAAGCATTCATTGCAAAATCCACTTTCTTAAGGCTGTTTTACGCCAGAACAACAGACAGTAGGGCGATTGCCTAAAACCTGCATCAATCATTGTTACAATCTCAATTGTTGTGATTGGCTGAATTTGTGCGATTCTTGTTGCGACAATGCATTGTAGCCAATAGTGAGCTTCAACCAATCAGAGGTGATTGCGATCGTGATATTGCAGCTGTCATTCTCCCACAATCGCGCAGCCCTACGACAAGGCTGTCTTGGCGCGTGGCAAAAATCGGAACTAACGTTGCCCCTTAACTAAAGTGTCCCCTTTGCACCCCCTTTGTTCTCCAACAGCGCCCCCCTGTCAATGTCATTCAATGGCCAAGCATGTCGCACTGTAGTGTAATTGAGGCATGCTACAGGGCCACAAGCTGTGATAGCCTAGTGGTTAGGACGTCCGCCTTCTAATCGGAGGTCGGGGGTTCGATCCCGGGCACGCACCTCTAACTTTTCGGAGCTATGTGCGTTTTAATTAATTAAATGTCACTTGCTTTAACAGTGAAGGAAAACATCGTGAGGATTCCTGCATACCTGAGAGTTCTTCATGTTCTCAAAGGTGTGTGAAGTCTACCAATCCGCATATGGCCAGCGTGGTAGACTATGGCCAAACCCTTCTAACTCTGAGAGGAGACCCGTGCTCTGTAGTGGGCCGGCGATGGGTTGATCATGATGATGATGCTTGCCACATGATATTTATGTAGCAAGAATCGTCGTGTGGACGTTCGTCCTAATTGTGATAATAGGGAAAGAGCCAGCGCATGCAAGGCCTTCCTTATTTTATAAAAGCTGAAAGTTTCTCCGCGTATTGTCCCCAAAACTGTGAGGAACGTTTGTTTGGATGTTTGTTTGTATCATGGTGGCTTTGGGAGATAACAGGTAATAAAGGTTTAAAAAATCTTATGCACGTCAAAATATACAGTCTAATTTTTTAATATTTTCTTCGCAGTAGTATTAGAGATTACGTCGTGCATTGTGATTGTGGCCAAACGTTTGCCTATATTGAATTTAAAAAAAGTTCGCGACAGGTCGACTTGGCAATCGGAGTGGGAACACGCCGCACACCCGCGCAGCCCCCGCGTTAACCCAGTGCGGGATAGCGCGGGTCGTCACGCACGTCTGCGGGTGTGCCCGTCCCCTCGCCTCGTACCTACCCCGATTGTCATCTCGACCTGTCGCATACTCTTAACCACCACAGCTCTGTCATTGACATTAATTAATAGCCGCACGGTATACTATGGTAACTCTTTCACCACTAACAGTGTCAAGCTCTGGAATTCTCTCCCAGCTGAAATACGTCAGGCGAAATCCTTAAACACCTTCAAAAATCGTTTGAAGAACTATTATTTATCTATGTAAACAGAATTATGTAGTATATTATAGATATATGTATATGGGTATATATAATTATATATATTTGTGTATTATTAGAATGTACTGTGTATGTAGTCTAATTTATAATAATAACTAGGGCCATTTTCGACTGCCGCACCAACCCGTGCTTTCGTGATTCCTTTCGTCAAAGGTTGCCTGGAAGAGATCGCTTTAGCGATAAGGCCGCCTTTGCATGCTACATCTATTAAAATAAGATCCTGTATTGTGTTTTTTTTTTCAATGTTTACTTTGTGTTGTGTGCAATAAAGTGTCAATAAATAAATAAATAAATAAATAATTCTGACTCTTTGTATAAGTTTCGGGAAAAGATCTTTGCATATTGGAAGTCTTGAGTAGGAAGTATTATATTCTGTAATCTTATTGATGTTTGTTTTTTTATTTTGTCACATATGTTTGTAAATGTTGTATTAACTTATAATTGGCGACTGCACTTAGTAAGTTATATTTTCAGAATTAAGTTTTTTTTAAAATGTATTAGTGTAAGTAGCCGTTAGTTAATTTAATAAATAAAATAAAAATAAAAATAAAATACTATAATTACATACCTACAATGATATTCAACAGTTAAAATCACAAACTGCTTTTAATTCTCCGCAGTCGGGTAATAAATTAGCAAGTCAAAACACATCAACGTCAGATCCAACGACGCGTGAGTGAAACGGTTTAAGCCGGGTACACACTAGCGAGCTGGAACCATAACCGTTATACCGACATATCCACGGAGAGAACTTAGTATAGGGCTCTTTTTGTATTAGGGCTCCTTGTGACGTAATTTTCTAAATATATAAAAGGAAAATGTGACTGACTGACTGATCTATCAACGCACAGCTCAAACTACTGGACGGATCGGGCTGAAATATGGCATGCATTTGTCTGGTGGGAGGCTTCGGCCGTGGCTAGTTACCACCCTACCGGCAAAGCCGTGCCGCCAAGCGATTTAGCGTTCCGGTACGATGCCGTGTAGAAACCAAAGGGGTATGGGTTTAATAAAAACTGCCACACCCCTTCCAGGTTAGCCCGCTATCATCTTAGGCTGTATCATCACTTACCACCAGGTGAGATTGCAGTCAAGGGTTAACTTGTATCTAAATAAAAAAAAAAAAAAAAAATGCAGATAGCTATTATGACGTAAGCATCCGTTAAGAAGCGATTTTTGAAAATTCAACCCCAGTATCATTAGAAAGGCAATAATGCGAAGATGGTTTAGACGAGAGAAAAAATGCGTAGGCACATTATTTTTTAGCGAAGTATCACACGCCGGGTATCGGCTAGTGCGTCATAATACGGTATTGGACTGTAGTGATAAAATTATGTGATTTTCTGTATATCAGTAGTAATTTATGGGGCTAGAATTCATTATTAAAGAGAGTAATTTTTAAATAAACATGATTTTTATTTATGACATGAACGTCACGCTGTACGGAAGGTGATTAATGACATTACAATCCGCAAACGACAATTTTTCAACATAATGTTAAAAATTTTAAAAAAAAATTGTCGTTTACGCCATGTGTCGTCATTAATCGCTTTTGGTACAGCGTAACGTTAATAAATAATTATTTTAAAAATTAAAAAATTTAGACCCATAAACTGCCGCTACACAAAAAATCACGTCATTTTATTATCTACTAGCTTATGCTCGCGACTTCGTCCGCGTGGACTACAAAATTTCAAAACCCTATTTCACCCCCTTAGGAGTTGAATTTTCAAAAATCCTTTCTTAGCGGATGCCTACTTCATAATAGCTATCTGCATGCCAAATTTCAGCCCGATCCGTCCAGTAGTTTGAGCTGTGCGTTGATAAATCAGTCAGTCAGTCAGTCATTCAGTCAGTCAGTCAGTCACCTTTTCCTTTTATATATATAGATTTTAAAAATTAAAAAATTTAGACCCATAAACAGCCGCTACACAAAAAATCACGTCATTTTATTATCTACTAGCTTATGCTCGCGACTTCGTCCGCGTGGACTACAAAATTTCAAAACCCTATTTCACCCCCTTAGGAGTTTAATTTTCAAAAATCCTTTCTTAGCGGATGCCTACTTCATAATAGCTATCTGCATGCCAAATTTCAGTCCGATCCGTCCAGTAGTTTGAGCTGTGCGTTGATAGATCAGTCAGTCAGTCATTCAGTCAGTCAGTCAGTCAGTCACCTTTTCCTTTTATATATATAGACTACAGTCCAAGACCCAATTATGATTTTCGGTCGGCTCGCTAGTGGCTAGTGGCTAGTGGGTAACCGGCTTCACACGAGTGAGCATTTAAGTTGGGTAATTATTATTCACACTAGTTGGGTTTTTGCGTGCCATTGTCTCAGTGGAATAATTAATAGTTTAAGGATTTTCCTCGGGCCGAATAAATTATATTGCTTCGTGGATCCGGGCGTGTGGTGTAATTATATTGAGATGAGTGCTTTAGTTCTATTCATTAGCAATTTATCCTTTACGTTTGGATATCTTTGAACTTTGAATGTATAAGGTAAATTTACTTTGCGTGTGGTTTAGGTTTGATGTCTACGAATATAAGGTGATTTTCCTTTGTGAGCGGTTTATTATAACAAAAGAACTTATTACTTAAATGTTTTAGAGAGAAGATAAATAAAGCTGGTGAACTTATGTACATAGTAGGTACTAAGCTTAATTATATTTTGACTTATTCATATGTCTATGTACTAAGATTATTTTCCTAATACACTTTTGATATACTCAATTTAAGTTTGTCCTTTTTAGGGTTCCGTTTTTCCTTTTGAGGTACGGAACCCTAAAAAGGGTAAAATACTAAGGGTAAATGTTATGATTTTCGGTCGGCTCGCTAGTGGCTAGTGGCTAGTGGGTAACCGGCTTCACACGAGTGAGCATTTAAGTTAGGTAATTATTATTCACACTAGTTGGGTTTTTGCGTGCCATTGTCTCAGTGGAATAATTAATAGTTTAAGGATTTTCCTCGGGCCGAATAAATAATTTCGGGCCGTGTGGTGTAATTATATTGAGATGAGTGTTTTAGTTCTATTCATTAGCAATTTATCCTTTAGCTTTGGATATCTTTGAACTTTGAATGTATAAGGTAAATTTACTTTGCCTGTGGTTTAGGTTTGATGTCTATGAAGGTGATTTTCCTTTGTGAGAGGTTTATTATAGCAAAGATAATATATTATGTTTTAAAGAGAAGAGATAAAGCTGGTGAACTTATGTACATACCAGTAAGCTTAATTATATTTTGACTTTCTATTTTGAATTAGTTCCACATAGTTCGAAGAACTGATAGACGTTGGGGTCCCAAGGTGCTGGATTGATGACCTCGCAATGGATAGCGAAGCGTTAGTAGACCCCTACTAGGTAGATAGACTGAGTTTGTTGTGGGCTCTTCTCAGACCAGGGCGCGTTTTTAACCTTCGTAGCTTTAGTTTTAAGTTCGTGCGTCAAAATTATTATCGTACCGTATATCAATAATGCAACAACCGACCTCAAAAAGTGTTATTTATTATTATTACCTATTTTGAATTAAACATTTGACTTTGACTTTGATACTAAACGAGTCGCAAGGAAACGCTGGGTAGCGGCGGCGGGGCAAGACCGTGGCGTGTGGAAGTGTGTATAATACACCTACGAGTATGTCCAGCTGTGGACGTCTATCGGTTGAAGACAGCGACGACAAATTTTCCAAAATACCCCAGTCGGAAAACCCAAAAATGCCAGAGAATTCGTCAAACAAAGTCCTAAGAAAACATGTTGAACATAGAAGAATTTTCGTAACTACATAAAATGTTCCTACGTAAATGTGGAGAAGGTTCTGCTTTTACAGAAATGTTGTTTTATGCAGCAAATGTAAATCGAGCGCCTTTGGATACCTGAACTTGTGTGAACATTGACTTAACTTACATAATAAAACGTTCTGGTCTAATTTCGGCCACAGTAGCTGTTCTGTAGAACAAGTGTTCATCTTTCTGCTTCTTAAAAGTACAAGCATAAATAATTAACACACAAAAAAAATACACACACACACCAACACACACACACACACACACACGCGCACTCATATTGTCAGATTGTATGAGGAGGGCGATGATCACTGCAACACAGTGTAAACTTCTGCAGGATCATCCTTCCCAGCTGTTATTGTTTGTGAAATTATGTGTGAAAAATAAAAAAAATAAAAAAAAAATAAAAAAAAAATAAGTTGGCATTTGTTCCAAATTCTAATTTGTACAGCAATCAAAGAAATACATATTTCACAACTAGCATAATATGCTCGCGACTTCGTCCGCGTGGACTACACAAATTTCAAACCCCTATTTCACCCACTTAGGGGTTGAATTTTCAAAAATCCTTTCTTAGCGGATGCCTACGTCATAATGGCTATCTGCATGCCAAATTTCAGCCCGATCCATCCAGTAGTTTAAGCTGTGCGTTGATAGATCAGTCAAACAATCCTTTTATTCTATTCAACATTTTGTAATAGTAGATTTTGTTTTTACAATTAGTTATTGTTGTTGTTTGATTGCTCTCAATAATTCGAGATCAAAAAAGAATAAGTATACTGTCCTAAGGAAACATACCTACGTTATAATATGAAAGAAATTTTCTGTGTAAAAGCAGTTTTTGCTTTTACAGAAATGTTGTTTTATGCAGGAAATGTAAATCCAGCGCCTTCGGATAGAACGCGAGCATGTTTACCTTCACATTGACTTATCTTACATGATACTGAGAAGCGGTATTCGTTTCAAATAATATCATCATCATCATCATGATCAACCCATTGTCAGGTTTGATATCTCTATAGGTATATAAAGATGAATCGCTGAATGAATCGCCGTCGGTACGCGAGATCGACTCGCACTTGGCCCGTTTTTTATCACAGCTTGTTAAAAATCCTAAACCCTCGCAAACGAATTCGCGGAGTCATTTAGTAGATGACTAATGAATCATCATCATGATCAACCCATCGCCGGCTCACTACTTTTTTTTTTTTTTTTTTTTTTTTTTTTTTTAATAGATATAGCGAGCAAGCGAGCAGGCGGGTCACCTGATGTTAAGTGATTACCGCCGCCCATGAACATTTGCAGCACCAGAGGAGCCGCCGATGCGTTGCCGGCCTTTTAGGAATTTGTTGGTCCGCCCCTTGAATAACCCCATGTTATAATCTAGTGGGAACACCGCCGATGGGAGTTGGTTCCACAGTTTGCACGTGCGTGGAAAGAAGGATCTGGCGCAGCGGACGGTCGAAGTGCACCAGACACCCAGATGGTGAGGGTGAAATTCCTTACGGTGGCGCGCGGTGCGGTTGTAGAAAAAAGAGGGTGGAATGAGGTCAAAAAGCTCTTCAGAGCACTCCCCATTATACAGGCGATAGAACACGCATAGAGAGCTAACGTCTCTGCGGTGCTCCAGGCTTTCCAACGAGGCGGTTAGTTTGGGATCGTCCACAAGTCGAACAGCCCGCCTTTGGATCCGATCAAATGGAAGGAGTTGGTACTGGGGTGCTCCAGCCCAAAGGTGGGAGCAGTACTCCATGTGAGGGCGGACTTGCGCCTTATAGAGTAGGAGCCTATGCTCGGGCGCGAAGTACCGCTTTGCTCTGTTGAGCACCCCAAGCTTTTTGGAGGCTAATTTGGCCTTGCTTTCCAAATGATCGCGGAATTGAACCTCGCTCGAAATGTGGACTCCAAGGATCCCAATGCTGTTGGAAGGTGTGAGGGGAGTGCTCTGAAAGAGAAGAGGCAGTGTAAAAGGGGACTTCTTGGCGGAAAACGCGCAAACCTGTGTTTTAGTTGGGTTAAATTGCACTAGGTTTTGTGCGCCCCATTCTGACACTTTACCTAGGCAGGTTTCTATGTCAGACACAAGTTTGGCTCTACACTCCTCCAGCACTGCGCGAGAAAGCTGTGTATGTCCTTTGTACAGGGCATCACCCGTACTGTCATCCGCATAGCAATGGATGTTGTTGTGATGCAACATGTCATTGATATGCAGGATGAACAGTGTGGGCGATAGCACCGAGCCCTGAGGGACGCCAGCATTGATGGGTTTGAGTTCCGAGCAAAAACCGTCGACAGTGACCTTGATGCTGCGACCGTCAAGGAAACTGGCGACCCAATTACACAGCTTCACTGGTAGTCCGTAAGATGGTAGTTTCGATAGAAGTGCCCCATGCCAAACCCTATCAAAGGCTTTTGCAATATCAAGACTGACCGCCAGAGCCTCTCCCTTGCTGTCAATGGCTTCCGCCCAGCGGTGCGTGAGATAAATAAGAAGATCACCAGCTGATCGGCCGTGGCGAAAACCGTATTGACGATCACTGATCAGCTGGTGCTCCTCAAGATATCCCAGCAGCTGGGCGTTAATGATTTGCTCCATGACTTTGGACAGGAGGGAGGTAATCGCGATAGGTCGATAATTTGAGGGGTCCGAATGATTGCCTTTCTTCGGAATAGGGTGAACTAAGGCAGTCTTCCACGAAGATGGAACTGTGCCGGAGGAGTAAGACAGACGGAACAGACGAGTCAGGACCGGTGTCAGCTCAGGAGCACATATTTTGAGCACAACCGCAGGAATACCGTCCGGCCCACTCGCTTTATTGACGTCGAGAGAGAGGAGTGCCTTACGCACAGCTGTTTGGGTAAAGCGTATGTCACGCAGCGAGCTTTGACACCGCGGGATGGTAGGCGGTGTTCTCCCCCCGTCATCAAGCGTTGAATTGGCAGCAAAGAGTGTGCCTAGAATTTCGGCTTTCTCTTTGGCGGTGTGGGCCAGTGTATCATCCGGTTTGCGCAAAGGTGGAAACGAGGAACGACAGAAGTTGCCTTGAATGGCTTTTGCCAGCGACCAGAACGCGCGGGAACCAGATGGCATTGCGACTAGTCTCTGTCCAATTCTGTCGACATGCTTGAATTTTGCCCTGGCAATGGCATTTTTGTAGGATCTAGAGGCAGCATTAAATTGTTTTTTCAGGATGGCGGTATTTGGTTCGTTGTTGCGTTGTGCTGATAACCAGGATCGGTAAGAGGATTGCTTAAGGTTTGCAGCCCTCTTACAGGTCCCGTTAAACCATTTCTGTGCTCGCTCACCGGTGGGTATTAAAGAGTTGGGGATGAAGCAATCCATACCTTGGAGTATAGCGTCAGCAACGGCCACAGCACAGATGTTGGGGTCATTTACGGAAAAACAAAGCTGCCCCCATGGATATGAGGCGTAGAATTCGCGGAGACCATCCCAGTCAGCTGATTTGTAATGCCAAACTCTACGGCTACCGGTAGCACGCGTGCAAACGGATGATGGAAGTTGCACGGTGGTCTGTACCAAGCAGTGATCAGACGTCCCTAGCGGAGCATCGACACTAACTTGGTAGCCGGTAGGGTGAGTGGTGAGAAAAAGATCGAGAATAGAGGGGGTATGATCAGCGATATCGGGGATCCTAGTAGGTAGCGTAACCAGTTGGTTGAAGTCGTATGTCAGGACAAAATTATGGGCGCACCTCCCGGCGTGATCAGTGGTACGTGATCCTAGCCATTCCACATGGTGGGCATTGAAGTCCCCTAGGATCACCACCTCGGCGGAAGGAATATGCTCCTGTATATAGTCCACTGATCTTTGGACGTGGTCGAAGAGTCGGTCCGTCTGAGCGTTTCCGCTATGGGATCTGTACAGGCACGCATAGACTCGGGTTTGACCCCCGAAGTCCACGCGCAACCAAAGTAGAGATAGGCCCCCAACCTCTAGGGTGTACAGGCGTTGACCGCAAATATCCCCTCTAATATACACACACACGCCAGCGCGTGGCGAGAAGACATGTTCCAGTTTGTAGCCGGGGTAGTTTAGATACGAAGTATCGTCGGGGGGTGAGATTTGAGTTTCAGTTAGGAATAGTATAGCTGGCTTCGCCGTTTCAAGGTGATGATGAACGGCGTTTAGGTTGGAGTGCAACCCTCTAATGTTGCAAAAGTTCACACGGAATGTGGAACGAGGCGCCGCTGTATAACGATTCTTTCTGTTAATTTTTGGCATCATGTGTGTATATTGGGGGTTGATCGAAGAGGGGACCGGGTTGACGAATGTTGTAACAACGGTGGTCTCCAGGTCAAAGATGTAGAGTCAGCCGCTCCCGATCACGCAGGTAGAGTGAGTTACTGGCACGGGGGACGGAAGGGCCCCCAATCCGATCCGTTGAATGACCGGCGGGTTCCACTCCGGTCTCCCACTCCGGCACTCCGGTCATTCACCGGGCTTTTTTCGTCGGCGGCGGGGCAGCCTCCTAGGTCGGGAATCCTAGGTTCGGGCCCCCTACGGACCAACGGGCGGCCAGCGGACAACCGTTTCATCGGGTCTCCCTGGACCCCGCGCCAATATATCACGCCTACGGATACGAGAGGGCCTAATTCTCCACGACGGACCCAATGGCCACAGGAATTACACTATTCGGGGGGATGGGAGGGGGAACTGGCTCTCCAGCTCGCAGCCGGAACGCACAGGGTGCTTTGCGGCTGGTTACGACTGGAGTGTGGTCGCTAGCCAGGCGGATTCGGGATAGAATCCTACCACGAAGCAGACATACCATAGTGATTACGCTGTGCGGTATAAATACAGCGACCCATGAATGGGACTGGGAGCGTCAGAGCCTCGTTAGCTGATTGGCAGGGTGCACCACGGGCAGGTGAGGTTGACTTTGGCCACTAGGATGGAATTCGGGCCACTTACACCCCACTACAGAGCACGGGTCTTCTCTCAAAGTGAGAAGGGTTTTGGGCATAGTCTACCACGCTAGCCCAGTGCGGATTGCCAGACTTCACACACCTCTGAGAACATTATGAAGAACTCTCAGACTTGCAGGTTTTCTCACGATGCTTTCCTTGACCGCTAAAGCAAGTGATATTAAATTTCTTAAAAAAGTGGGAACCTCAGACCTTCGGATGAGGAGACCAAAGACTGGGGTTATCACCGCTATATATAACTAGCTTATTCTCGCGACTTCGTCCGCGTGGACTGCACAAATTTCAAATATAATTCAACCCCAATTTCACCCTCTTAGGGGTTGAATTTTCAAAAACCCTTTCTTAGCGGAAGCCTACGTCATAATAGCTATCTGCATGTGAAATTTAAGCCCGATCCGTCCAGTCGAGTTTGAGCTGTGCGTTGATAGATCAGTCAGTCAGTCAGTCACCTTTTCCTTTTATATAAATTTAGATAGGCTCTTAAGAAACGTTTTGAAAAGTTCGAACAAAAATACTCCAAAAGCTTTCCGGAATGATATAATCTATATTTATTATTTTCTTAGATGGTGGAAAACTTTAGAAAGCCACTTGAAAAGTTTCCACTTTCCTCCCTTGTGATTCCACGACCTTGGCTCCAGTTCATAGGTCAAGAGCCGGCGGTTACTTTCTTGAAGTCTTTTTGTAACTTTGTTATTTAATGGACTCTATAGTTGACCGATTTCAATCTGTCTGTCTGTCTGCCTGAGACAGACTGAGAATGGATTGAATCCCATTTGGCATAATTGCAGCTAATTATTCTGAATTACTCTAATTATTAATTATTTATTATTTATTTATTCACTGCCTGCATTTCCGCGCTGGATAGCCAGGCTGATCCGTTGCGCAAATAATGAGCCAGCCCTTTGTATTTAATTTTTTACAAAATAGTAACTTTTTTACATTCAGTTACAAGTTAGCCCTCGTCAGCAATCTCACCTGGTGGTAAGTGATGATGCAGTCTTAGATGGAAGCGGGCTTACTTGGAAGGAGTTTGATAGTTTTTTTATAAACCCATGCATGCCCCTTTGGTTTCTACACAGCATCGTACCGGAACGCTAAATCGCTTGGCGGCGGCTTAGCCAGTAGGGTGGTAACTATCCACGGCCGAAGCCACCCACCATACCAGACTAGAACTTATAAAATACCAAACCCCCCGGGACCTCCCACTAATAAGACCACAGTGCTTAGGGAGGACGTCAAAAACTTTTATACGGGGTGTAACCAGAACGCTAGCAAAAACGAAAACAGGTGATGGTACTGATTTTGTAAAAATTAACGATAGGTGTATTGCAAATAAAACATCTGACTGACGCTAGTGGTCAACGAACATTGCGTAAATAGGCCACTCGGTGTCAATGCCGCATCGTAGGCGGGGCATTGATCCGAGTTTTTCACGATATACATTGCGGGTTTGAAAAATACCAAATCACTTTATTTTTTACTACAAGAACACTAAAACTACAAAATTAAATGAAATGATTTATTTATTTATGAAATGAAATGATTTATTTGTTCTACAAAGGTCTTATTTAAAAACTGTGCCAGGGACCCTGAAGTAAGTTTGCAAAACCTGTATCTCAGGGTCCCCGCTCGCCCTCCTCCATCATTAACAAATAAACACTTACTTTACCTTTAAAATGAGGCAAATGGTTATTGATATGAAAATGAAAAATAAAATGAAAATTGAGGTAGTATAACAATAACGCTAAGTTTTTGCTACCGTTCTAGTTACACCCTGTATACCTCCGTAACTTCTGACGACCGTCAGATGTTATCTATATTTATTATCTTGATAGATGAAAGAAATGTGTACGAAAGTTCTGGGGATATTTTCTCTATTGTGAGTTCGACATTGCCTTGAAGTTATAGGTCAAGAGATGGCTGCTATATTTCTTTTGCCGTTCGACAAGTTCGATATTTATAGAACGTTTCGTTTTCGTAATAAATATTGTTTTATTTATTGTTTCTTTCTTCCTGTGTAAATATTTTTGAAATAACTTTTGTTTAGCTGTGATTGTCTCAGATTAGTTTGAAAATCTTTCATCTCGAAAACGATTCAGTCACATGATGGTCTTTACACAAGTTTACGAAATTTTTTTTTTAACTTAAAAAATATGCTCCTAGAAAAGCATATTATGAGTACCTACCTACAATCGAAGATCATGTAAATGATAAAATACCGGTCCCATCCGGTGGGCCTAGATGGGAGAAAAAAAATTGATGAATTCCTAACGAGTCATACTGTGACACGTTTGAATGTGACTCGTTGAGCACCCAACATAGATAAATGTGATTCTTTAGCATTTTTTCCCATCGAGTCACACTAGACTAACAGCGTAAATTTATTGTGGGTTTCATCTTAAATAAAGGCGCGTTTGGAACCATGTGCAGGAGTTTTATGTTGAGCTTATAACTAATAATTGTGAAACTCAACGTCCTTTGATTGTAAATTCGGAATATCATCAATACATTTACATGTTTCGTCGGTTTGGACGAGTTCGTCACGCTTTGTGTCGAATTAATGTGAACGCGGCACTATGCCGTAGCACTCCGTCAACCCCTCGTCTGCAATCGTGTATAAATATGTGTAAAATCCGCGACAGGTCGAGATGGCAATTGGGGTATGAGGTGGGAGGACGCCCCGCACACCCGCAGGGAGTTAGCGTCCCCCAGGATGGAAGGGGTAATTGCAAATGTAACGATTCAAATTAGAAAAGTTTGAATCAAATTTTTTTCTTGTTTGCTAGAAACTGGTTAAGAAAGTTTGAGAGGAAACTCGGATACCAATTAAATACTGGCTGAAATACCCTGGCTTGATTCGGGTTGAATTTCTGAAAATCCAGCCTTAGTGAGGTCGTCTAGATCTAGCTGTTTATATTGTACTAGCTTATTCCCGCTTATTTTGCAATATTTATTACAGTTTCAGAAATACACGTTTCAATAACGACATATTTCGGCGTTTATTATGCAGTTTTAATTTATAACCGAGTACGGCGAAGCCCAAAAGGGGGGCTATGTGTTTTATCTGTATGTGTGTATGTCCGTTTTTATGTCCGCTCGTAACTCCTCAACGTCTCAATCGATTTTGATGAATGATCATCATTGGATTTGTCTCCGCAAGTGTCACTGAGTACATAAATTTCTAAAAAATCAAAATGGCGGAATTTATGTGTTTTAATCTAAATATATAAAAGAAAAAAGGTGACTGACTGACTGACTGATCGATCAACGCACAGCTCAAACTACTAAACGGATCGAGCTGAAATTTGCCATGCAGATAGCTATTATGACGTAGGCATCAGATAATAAAGGATTTTTGAAAATTTAACCCCTAAGGGGGTGAAATAGGGGTATGAAATTTGTGTAGTCCACGCAGACGAAGTCGCGAGCGTAAGCTAGTTTGCAGGATAAAATAGAGGCAGTACAAACCGCAGTCAGGTTTTTTTAAGATTTTAAATTACTTTAGAACTTTACCCTGTGACGACATAAGAACAAGTCAAAGTAATAAAATACTGACTTTACGAATATGCAGATAGTCTTAGGTGTGTGGGAGCCCTAAAGTAATTAATAGTTTAATGATTTTCCTTTGGAACAATCGGTACGCTTTGTAGTTAAGTGCAGTTAGATATTCGAGATGAGTATTTTAACTGTGTTTAATGAGGGTTTTCCTTCTTAGGTGGTCATTTTGTTATTTTAGCGTGTAAAGTTGTAAGTATAATGCGTAAAAAATGACTTTTCACGCGCCGTTTTTACTTTATGTGTCAAATTTCATGTCAAAAGTTAGATTTTAGTCCTTATTTTAAAGGTGAACCGTACTTTTGACATGACAGTTGACCCATACAGTTAAAATGGCGCGTGAGGAGTCATTTTGTACGGACTATAGATGAAAGATAGACAGAATTAAAGAAACAAACAACTACGAATATTTTTAATCGTTCTTAAGAAACTGTACATTATTATAAATGTGAAAGTGTGTTTGTTTGTTCGTTTGTCCTCCAATCACGCCACAACAGAGTAACGGATTGACGTGATTATTTACATGGGTATAGTAATGATGATAAATATTTATTTCTTCTTTTCCTTTGCACGAACGAATATGCAGACAGTCTTAGGTGTGTGGAAGCCCTAAAGTAATTAATAGTTTAATGATTTTCCTTTGGAACAATATAAATTAAGTTCTGGAGTCGGTACGCTTTGAAGTTAAGCGCAGTCGGAAACTCGAGATGACTATTTTCACTGTATTTAATGAGGGTTTTCCTTCTTAGGCGGCAATTTTGTTATTTTTGCGTAAATAGATGAACGATAGATAACAATATAAAAACCGGTCAAGTGCGAGTCAGGCTCGCGCAATGAGGGTTCCGTACTGCAGTCTTATTTTTTCGACATTTTTCACGATAATTCAAAAACTATGATGCATAAAAATAAATAAAAATCCTTTCATATGATACCCCACTTGATATAGTTATCTTACTTAGAAAATTGAAAATACTAATTATTAGTTCATGACCACAATTTAATTTTTTTAAATTAATTATGGATATTGGATATCGCTTAAACGGTTAGCTTTACAAGTAATAGATGCCCAATACAAAGTCTACGATTAAATCAAAACCCAATTTCCTAATTAACACTCGGCGTCAACTCCTACACTATAATGGTACTTGAGGTGGAGTGACATTGGGTCGTGACTCGCTGTCAAACGCAGCTATTATAAAAAGATCTGAAAAGGTCATGAATTCAGAGAAAGCAGGTTTTTCATTTGATGGGAGGTTAGCTCTTGACAACGATTTCCTAAAGTGCTAAAATAGTATGAGATTTTACATCACACTAATTTTGTACCAATTACTAATATTATAAAGAGGTCAAGTTTGTAAGTTTGTTTGTAGGAAATAATCTCTTGAACTGCTGAACCGATTTTGAAAATTCTTTCACCAGTAGAAAGCTAAATAATTCCTAAGTGACACAGGCTATATTTTACTGACAAAAAAAATATCGCTGCAAAAATCGTAATAAGCTACCCGTGCGAAGCCGGGGCGGGTAATAATAATAATAAATTGCTCTGAAAGTCTCCTGGATGAGTGGAAGCCGTATTACAAGTACGCACCATTGCCAGTACTCGAGCGCGACGGACTCCGGCTCTATTGGGACCGGTCCATCATCATTTGTATTTTGTGTCTTTTTTCTTGTACCTTTATTTGTATTTAAATTTATTATTAATCATCTAGTTAGTGTAAGTGGCACTGCCGTTCTAATAAGATATAAAATAAAATAAACAAATAAATAAATAAATCACGAACAGGACTATTCTAACGAATAAGCCTGACATCGTGGTGGTGGACCGGGCACAGTCGAGGGTGTTTTTGGTGGAAACACAAAATCGATATTTGTGTTTTCGGTCACAAATGAAGAAATACGTCTTTCAGGATTTTTGAAAATTAAACCCCCACGTGGATTTTGTAAATTCCACCCGAGCGAAGCCGGAGCCCGGGGGGATTTAGGTTTTTAAAAATCCCATGGGAACTCTTTGATTTTCCGGGATAAAAAGTAGCCTATACACTTCCCCGGGATCCAAGCTATCTCTGTACCAAATTTCATTAAAATCGGTTGAACGATTGGGCCGTGAAAAGCTAGCAGACAGACAGACAGACACACTTTCGCATTTATAATATTAGTATGGATGAAAAGTCATCGTCTCTCGGACTATAATGGTGCTTGAGAAATGAAGATGAAGTGAAATTGGGCGGCTACCCGGCACCCGGCACCCGGCACCCGGCACCCGGCGCCCGCTGTCATACGCAGGGCATTGTAAAAAGGAGCGGAACTAGGAAGGACTGAAACGGCTGAATTTCAGACTTATACTGAAAATTTCAATTGGCTGAAGTATTTTAATGAATATTTCCGAATGGAGTATTTTCGTTGACAGCGTCTTTGTTTTGGTAAACTGTTTTTAGGGTTCCGTACCTCAAAAGGAAAAACAGAACCCTTATAGGATCACTTTGTTGTCTGTCTGTCTGTCTGTCCAGAAACCTACAGGGTGCTTCCCGTTGACCTAGAATCATGGAATTTGGCAGGTAGGTAGATCTTATAGCTGACATTAGGGGAAAAATCAGAAAACCGTGAATTTAGGCTTACAACACACAAAAAAAATTAAATTGTGGTCATGAACTAATAATTAGTATTTTCAATTTTCTAAGTAAGATAACTAAATCAAGTGGGGTATCATATGAAAGGGCTTCACCTGTGCATTCTAAAACAGTTTTTTATTTATTTTTATGTATCATAGTTTTTGAATTATCCTGCAAAATGTCGAAAAAATACGACTGTAGTACGGAACCCTCATTGCGCGAGTCTGACTCGCACTTGGCCGGTTTTTTTTATTGGTTTCCTTAAAGCTAAATGGTGAAAGCCTAGTGGCTAAAAAGTCCGCCTCCTTTTCGGAAAGTCAGAGGTTCGATCCCGAACACGCTTCTATCTTTATCTTTTCGGAGTTAAGTGCGTTTCAAGAAATTAAATATCACTTGCCATAACGGTAAAGAAGCTGCATTTGTGCAAATCTTCTAAATAAAGCTGACTGACTGATCTATCAACGCACAGCTCTAACTACTGGACGGATCGGTCTGAAATTTGGCATGCAGATAGCTATTATGACGTAGACATCCGCTAAGAAAGGAATTTTGAAAATTCAACCCCAGAAGGGGTAAAACCGGGGCTTGAATTTTGTGTAGTCCACGCGGACGAATCCGCGAGCATAAGCTAGTTCTCTATAATGTTTTTAAATGTGTGTGAAGTCTGCCAATCCACACTTGGCCAGCGTGGTAGACTATGGCCAAAACCTTCTCACCCTGAGAGGAGACCCGTGCTCTACAGTGAGCCGGCGATGAGTTGATCATGATGATGATGATGACCCGCCCCATCTTCACTCGCAAACGCGTCGCGGTTGCAAGCTGAGTCCATGTGCAAAAAGGACCCCGGATGGGTTCAAAACTAGTCGGGCTTACGTCGACTAACCACGTGAGTACAGTCGGGAGCATTCATATCATTTTATAATAGAAATCACTCACGATAGTTTAAACGCTAAAGTCAAGAGGGTACTCACATAGAACCGGATGAAACTTACAGATTAAGTTTTTGAGTAACGGCACTTGTTGAAAAACTTACTCGCTTAAAGTAATAGTTGAACTAACGACGTATTTTACCTGTAAAAGAAAGAGAATGACTTTTTAAATAACGTTAGATAAAAGCAGTTGGAAGAAAGATAAGAAAGTTCATAGTCACTCAGCGGGTGATGGAGTTTCTCTACGTGATCAAATCAGAAATGAGGAGATCCGTAGGAGAACTAGAGTAACCGACATAGCTCAACGGGTTGCGAAGCTGAAGTGGCAATGGGCAGGGCACATAGTTCGTACAACCGATAGACGTCTATCTTTTATTCTCTCGTTTTCAATCTTCCTCATGATCAACCCATCGCCGGCTCACTACAGAGCACGGATCTCCTCTCAGAGAAGGGTTTTGACCATAGTCTACCACGCTGGCCATGTGCGGATTGGGAAACTTCTCAATAGAGGGTATTCCAAAATTCGTAAAATCCACGTCCACTGTTAGTATTAAGTTCATTAACCATTTAAAATTATCGGTTTACCAAAAAAAAGTACGTCAAATCATGTCAAATGTGTATGACGTCACCACTGTGAATAACATACAAGCTCCCTCACTTAGCGACTTTGAAGTTTGATAAAAAGTCGCTGATTTGACTAGCAGTCATCGTCCCTATTGCCACCTTCTCAGTTGAGATTTCAGAATAGAATAGAATAGAATAGAATAGAATAGAATAATTATTTATTTGCATAATGTGGTACATAAGATGTTAAATCTAAGAAACAGTCCAGCACATTAGCCATGGCGGCGTACAAATATAGTTAACAGTTGTGATTATTGAGTGTGACTAAATATTTGTTTATAAAATACAGGCAAATCATAAAATTAAACTTAAACCAAAATGTCAAAACCAAGCGAATATAGGCACTGTAATAAGCTTTTTTTTTTTTTTTTTTAAATAATGTCCAACAATAGAATGTCAAAAACGCTTTTTATCATGTTGGAAAAATTCTTCTAAGGAGTAAAAATTTTTCCCTTGCAACCATTTTTTAAGGCTAAATGAAAAATGTCTAGCTGTGAGTGTTTTTATGTCAGATGGTAATTTATTAAAAATTTTTATTGCCATGGCGTGACAGTTTCAGTCAGTCATCAAATAAAATTCTTGTACGTAATAACTTTTAAGGAAAATTTATTCGCCAATTCTTCCTCAAAATGTCTCTTATCTGCCCATAGCTCGGGGCTCGAGATGTCACTTTTCGTGGAATAACATTTTTGATAGTGTCGTCCTCTCTGCACCCTTTGGGAGATGTGATATATTTTATTACCTTGTCGGTATTAGCATTCCTTGGGTGTGCTTTATTTGGAGTCAAAAAGTATAATAATTTTCAATCTTTTTAATTTTTAGGGTTCCGTATTTCTGGATATAAAAAGGAACGCTTATAGGAATACTTCGTTGTCAAAAGATGAGGTTCCTTTTTTAATTTAGACAAGGAATACACCCGGATTTTTCGAAATTCCCAGGGTATAGGAAATAAAGCTATCTAATTGTCACCTTGTTCGAAGAAATTTCGTCATCAAATAAAAAAATTCTTACAATAACTTTTGAAGAAAATTTATTAGCCAATTCTTCGTCAAAATGTCCCTTATCTGCCCGTAGCTCGGAGCTCGGGAGATATGATGTCACTTTTCGTGGAATAACATTTTTGATAGTGTCGTTCTCTCTGCACCCTTTGGGAGCTGCGATATATTTTATTATCTTGTCTGTCCTTGCATTCCTTGGGCGTCGCGTATAGTGCGTCTCTTACGCATTTCAGTAAGAAAGTTCTTATTTATTTTATTTATTTATTTTTATTTTTCATGTACCAAAATTGTAGTTACAAAGTAATAATAAATTAAGTTACATTGGAAATGCTTATCTCTAAACAGAGATCAGCATATTTACCTTTGTAAGTAAACAAATTAAACCGTATACGGCTGTTACCGTACCGTAGATTTGTTGGTCCCAATTAACTGCATTTTATTCAAAATAAAACACAAAGCGCGAGGGCGGAGTATAATTCCATTGAGGCGCGCAAACTTCGCTAAGTTCCTTGTGAACTGCTTTGTTGAAGGCAACAGTTTCATTTTAACTTTGAGGCATTCCAGCGAGCCCTGCGCTCTGCTATTCTCTACGTAGAGTTAGCACCACAGCTTAAATACGTACCTATACAGTGATGTGTCTCTCTGTGTTTGTAGAACAACCAGTAGATACTTCTCTTTCGTATTCTATGGTCGTAGCACTATAAAACAGGTACCTACATACAGTAGCCGGCAAGAAATATTACATCGACCTTTAGAATGAGATTTCGGCTATGTAGAGCGATGTCTCTGTCACTCATACCTATGTGACGTTTTGTCGGACAGAGACAACGCTCTACAAAACCGCTATTTCTTTCTAAAGGTTCTTGCCGGCTACTAGGTAGTTAGCTTCTCATTTGATATTAACCAATCAACATAAAGTGTCAGTAGTGTAGAAACGTGGTGGGGGAAGTAGCCGGATGAAGTTAAAGGCTAAGGACCGGCTAGAGGTCAACGAACGTTGCGTAGATAGATGCCGCGGGGTCAATGCCGTATGAAGACACAAAGCGCGAGGGCGGAGTATAATTCCGTTGAGGCGCGCAAACTTTGCTAAGTTCCTTGTGAACTGCTTTGTTGAAGGCAACAGTTTCATTTTAACTTCGTAGGATTCCAGCGAACCTCGCGCTCCTCTATTCTCTACGTAGCACCACAGTTCATATACATTACAGTAAGGTGTCTCCACCATCGAAAAGTTACGTGTTCCCCAGAACTTTGACTTTCAATGCAAGTGAATATATAGGTTTTTGATTTTTTTTGCACTCTTCAATTTTCCAGGATAAGAAGTGTCTGCCAATCAGCACTTGGTCACCAAAACTCTTTACACTCTGAGAGGAGACGCGTGCTCTGAAGTGAGCCGGCAATGGGATGACCATGATGATGATACCGGCTGAGTTTGTTGTGCGCTCTTCTCAGACCTGGGCGCGTTTGGAACCTTCGTAGCTTTAGTTTTAAGTCACTATATCTTACAAATCCCAACATCTAACCATCAAAAAGAGTAATTTATTACCTATTTTAAATAAATCATTTGACTTTGACTTTGATAGTGATGTGTAATCCCTCCCTCGCAGAGCAATCCTGCGGGATACAGAGAGGACTCTGTATCCCGCAGGGTTGCTCTGTCTAGACGTCTCTGTCGACCGACTGTACGAAGTATTTCTTCAGGCTGTGGTATCGAAGTGCGAGCGCTAATACCATTCAAAACATTTTAATTTGAGTTATTTTCATTTGTTTTCATCTATATTCAAAGTGAAAACTGTGATAGCCTAGTGGTTAGGACGTCCGCCTTCTAATCGGAGGTCGTGAGTTCGATCCCGGACACGCACCTCTAACTTTTCAGAGTTATGTGCATTTTTAAGTAATTAAAATATCGCTTGCTTTAACGGTGAAGAAAAACATCGTGAGGAAACCTGCATGCCTGAGAGTTCTCCATAATGTTCTCAAAGGTGTGTGAAGTCTGCCAATCCGCACTTGGCCAGCGTGGTAGACTATGGCCAAAACTCTCAGGCATGCAGGTTTCCTCACGATGTTTGCCTTCACCGTGTAAGCAAGTGATATTTAATTACTTAAAAAAAACGCACATAACTCCGAAAAATTAGAGATGCATGCCCGGGATCGAACCCCCGACCTCCGATTAGAAGGTGGAAGTCCTAACCACTAGGCTATCACAGCTATATAACTCTTTTACGTTAATATACTATACGAAAAAAATACTGGTAAATAATTTGGTCCCTGGTAACACCGATGAAAAATGGCCAAAACGTGACTTAGACGAAAAGGAAATAAATTACCTGAGTCTAGGATAAGACGGGACGCACACTAGTCATTGTGTAAGAAGCAATCAGCTAAGTACTGCGAATTTCAGCAGCCAGTGGCCACCCATAAATCTTTCGCTGAGGAAATGTGCTTGATATGCGGTGTGTGGTTCAATTCATAAGCGACAACCATTTTACAGACGATGCGACAGGTTATACAGAAGACTGAAGAGTATAATCGGTCACTTTGCTTGGCGTTTGTGGACTATAAGAAGGCATTCGATTCGGTGGAAACTTGGGCTGTGTTGAGGTTTTTACAGAGATGCCGGATCGACTACCGGTATATACAAGCGCTGAAGTGTTTATACGAAAACGCCACCATGTCAGTCCGTATACAGGACCAGACTACGAGACCAATCCTATTGCAGCGGGGAGTTCGACAGGGAGACGTAATCTCCCCGAAGCTCTTTACCGCAGCTTTGGAGGACATCTTTAAGCTTCTGGATTGGAACGGACTTGGCATTAACATCAACGCCGAGTATATCACTCACCTTCGATTTGCTGATGACATAGTCGTTATTGCAGAGACTCTGGAAGACCTCAATACCCAGCTTGCGTGCAGCGTGACCTTAGCAGAGCTTCTCAGTCAGTGGGGCTAAAAATGAATATGAGTAAGACGAAAATCATGTCTAATGCTTATGTCCGGCACCACCCAATAATCGTTGAGAGTCCTGCACTAGAAATTGTACACGAGTATATATACCTAGGACATACAATCCAGTTGGGTAGGTCCAAATTCGGGAAAGAGGTCAACCGCCGAATCCAACTCGGTTGGGCAGCGTTCAGGAAGCTACGAGATGTCTTCTTGTCCAAAATTCCTCAGTGCTTGAAGACCAAAGTCTTCGAACAGTGCGTGTTGCCAGTGATGACATATGGATCCGAGACATGGTCGCTAACTATGGGCCTCATAAGAAAGCTCAGAGTCACTCAGCGGGCGATGGAGAGAGCTATGTGCGGAGTTTCTCTACGTGATCAAATCGAAATAAGGAGATTCTTAGGAGAACCGGAGTAACTGACGTATCGAGCTGACGAGTTGCGAAGCTGAGGTGGCAATGGGCAGGGCATATAGACTTTGGGATCTGAAACTGCTAGAATGGCGACCTCGCACCGGAAAGCGCAGAGGTGGAAGACCCCCCACTAGGTGGGCAGAGGACATCGAAATGTGCCTACAAGAGATTTACCTATGTCCAGCAGTCTGTGGATGTTTATCGATTGATGATGATGATGAACCATTTTATAGGCGGTGATAGATTAGTGGTCATAGCTTAACTTGGGAATGAGTTGCTTGACAACTTTGAAGATAAGTTTAAGTGATATTGTGAAACTTTCTCAAAATGAGAGAAGACCCGTGCTCTGTAGTGAGCCGGCTATGGGTGGATTACGATGATGAGATTTCTCCATAATGTTCTTAAAGAAGTGTAAAGTCTGCGAATTTGCAATTGGCCAACGTGATGGACTACAGTCTAAGCTCTTCCCATTCTGACAGGTTACACGTAATCAATAGTGGACTAAAAATTGGTTAATGATGATTATAATATCGCAAGCTTTTAAACTATACTAATTTATGTACATAAAATTATTTCTATCTTTTAAAGAAAGTATAAAGATAAAGATAAGATAAAAAATACTTTAATTTACACGAGAAAATAGTATAATTCCGTCGCGAGCACCGGAGTGTTCTTTATTTATGACGCGCTATGGCGGCGTCGAGAATACCGAAATATGCTACGCTGAGGCACGGAACTAGTTTTGTATTACTACTGGACGTGGCGGAAATTTTAAAATAAAGCTGCATTATTTAACACGACAGAAACTTGAGTTATATAACCATTAGATAATACTTTCCCTTGTTTACAGTTAAAAGAAACCTTTGTGCGAAATTTTAGCTATCTAAAAGGCTTTACGCTGGGAGTTGATGAGTGATTGAAGGGCACACCAACAAACACACTCTCGTATTAGTAAATTACTAACTAAATGAATACGCTCCCGTGGGTTTTTAAAAATGCCGTGGGAACTCTTTGATTTTCTGGGACAATATGTCTGTCCCTAGGATGTTATGATGGATGCAAGCTATATCTATAGCGAATTTCATCAAAATCCCGTCAAAATCCTGATGGGAATAGGCCTTGAAAAGCTAGTAGGCCGACATTTATTTATCTATTTATATTCAAATAGAAGTTAGCCCTTGACTGCAATCTCACCTGGTGGTAAGTGATGATGCATTCTAAGATGGAAGCGGGCTAACCTGGAAGGGGTATGGCAGTTTGTTTTTATTAAACCCACACCCCTTTGGTTTCTACACGGCATCGTCCCGGAATGCTAAATCGCTTGGCGGCACGGTTTTGCGGGTAAGGTGGCAACTAGCCACGGCCGAAACCTCTGACTCGACCAGAAATTAAGAAATTGTAAAATTCCAAACCCCTGCCGGGCATCGAACCCGGGACCTCCCACTAATAAAACAACAGCGCTTACCACTGCGCCAGGGAGGACGTCAAAAAGACATAGACCCTTCACATTTACGTATGGATTAGCAGGAGTTTTTGGTAGTGTTAATATAATATCTAGAGGCTTTACATCTGCGGGTCATGTTTCGTTGGCTTACGTCCGCAAACTTGGCGAGTTTTATGACACCAACTTTGTCCGTGTAAGACGAGCATTTTACTGAACCTTCAAGTTATACTAATAATGAACTTTTTTTTTTATTCAGACACAAGTTAGCCCTTGACTGCAATCTCACGTGATGGTAAGTGATGATGCAGTCTAAGATGATAGCGGGCTAACCTGGAAGGGGTATGGCAGTTTTTATTAAACCCATACCCCTTTGGTTTCTACACGGCATCGTACCGGAACGCTAAATCGCTTGGCGGTACGGCTTTGCCGGTACCGCCAAGGTAGGGTGGTAACTAGCCACGGCCGAAGCCTCCCACCAGACCAGACCAGAAATTTAGAAATTATAATTCCAAACCCCTGCCAGGAATCGAACCCAGGACCTCCCACTAATAAGACCACAGCGCTCACCACTGCGCCAGGGAGGTCGTCACTTGAAGTTTACATTATAAATAAATAAATAAATATATATACGCATAAGTACGCGAGTCACTCAGCGGGCGATGGAGAGAGCTATGTGCGGAGTTTCTCTACGTGATCAATGAGGAAATGAGGAGATCCGTAGGAGAACTAGAGTAACCGACATAGCTCAACGGGTTGCGAAGCTGAAGTGGCAATGGGCAGGGCACATAGTTCGTACAACCGATAGACGTTGGGGTCCCAAGGTGCTGGAATGGCGACCTCCAGAACCGGCACCGGAAGACGCAGCGGTAAAATACCGCCCACTAGGTGGACGGACGACATTAGACGAGTCGCAGGGAGCCGATGGATTCAGGCGGCGCAAGACCGTGGCGTGTGGTAGTCCCTACAAGAGACCTATGTCCAGCAGTGGACGTCTATCGGTTGATGATGATCAGATTTGTAGAGCGTTGTCCCTGTCGTTGAGACCGACAAAACGTCATATAGGTATCAGTGATAGAGACAACGCTCTACAAAGCCGAAATGTCATTCTGAAGGCACATTAGGCAAAATAGTATATGTATAGTATGCGACAGGTCGAGATGACAATCGGGGTATGAGGCGGGGGACGTCCCGCACACGCGTCCGTCTGTCTGTGTCACCAGGCTGTATCTTGTGAACCGTAACAGATAGAGAATAGAGATTATCACAGAATGTGTAAAATAAAGAAATTTCGAAATGGCAACCAGGAAAATCACATAGTGTTATTTCTTGTGAAGACTACGGAATCGTTGGTGTGCGAGTCCGACTCGCACTTGGCCGATTTTCCGTCATTTACATAATTTTTTTCGTATACCCATAAAATATGAAATTCCGATAGATACGTTTTCTACCTCTTTCTGAACCGTGTTTAGTGTATATTTTTGTCCCTTTCAGTTAAGTGAGCGAACCGCGAATGGGATTTGACTAAAAGCAACGATTTGTATTGTCGCGTTATGGATGTTTCATATAAACTGGAATGGAAATAACAATTAACTAGCCTATGGCCGTGACTTCGTCCGCGTGGACTACACAAATTTCAAACCCCTATTTTACCCTCTTAGGGGATGAATTTCCAAAAATCATGCATTTTGTCACTAAAAATTAAGTTACAATTTAGTTAACTACTTTACAACTTAAAGGTCTGTACGCACTTGAGCTGCGCGTCACTTCAGGCCGCTCGTCGGTAGGTACCTATCGCATTACAACTGCAGTACGCGGCAGCTCGCGTCACTTCTACACCCGTTCGCGTACGACCAACAACGTCGCAAGATGAGCGACAGTTAAGAGGGGTAGGGGAGAAGCCGACATCCTAGGGGTTGGGCTTGGGACTTTTGATGATAACTTCTAAGAGCTTAAGGAACACGTCATGTGCCAAAAATTAAAACTACGTTAATTCTTTTAAGGTATACCATGCCTGCGACGCGACGCGCCGCTGGGTATGTCGCACTAGCGTCGCTGCACCGCGCGTCGCTGCACTGCATTTCACAATATTATCTCCAGCCGCAACGCGCAGCAACGCGCGGTGAAGTGCTGTGCAGCGCCGCTCTAGTGCGATACGCGCCATACAAAATGATATTTCGACGCTCTGTGCCGCGACGTGCAGTGACGCGCAGCGCAGCTTAAGTGCGTACAGACCTTAATGCGTGTAAATTAGGCTTGTCGCTGGATGACTAGTCGACAGTGCGTAATAGCTCTTGCCTCTTAGAGGTTAAGACGTTCGCCTCCTATTGAGGAGGTTGGGGTTCGATCCTGAGCACACACCTTTATCTTTTCGGAGTTTATTAAATTACTACCCCCATAAATATGAAACAAGCACCAACAAAAGTGGTAGAAAGATACAAATGGCGCGTGGTTCGTGTGAGTACTCCGTACTCAGTCACTCTGCATTTTACACAAATTACCCTCATTCCCACTTCACTTAGCGCCTCTGCTCACTGCTCTTATACAACCTTTATACAACTTATATACCATGCTATATTATTTTTTATTAGGGTTCCGTCCCCGAAGGATGCCAATGGAACCCAATTACTAAGCCACCGCTGTCCGACTGTCCGTCTGTCGGTCAGCGGGCTGTATCTCGTGAAATTTTCACAAAATGTATATTGATGTTGCCTGCGTTGCCGCTACAACAACAATTTATTAATAAAAAATTCAAAATGGCCGCCATACAAATTAAAATAAAAAGTGTTATATCTTACACGGAACCCTTCGTATGCAAATCCAATTCGCCTTTGACCGGTTTTTTAAGTTCCTATTCTAACTTAATTAGTTTAAATGGGTTAAAGCAGTGATTGAAAAAAAAACGCTGTCAATAAAAAAATATGAGTATAACAAAAAAAAGTTTAATAATAAATTGGCCCCATTTCCCATCCCGATCTTAATTAACAACAAAAAAATTTCGGGTGCATTATTTTTATTTCCCAGGCGTATCATAAATTTTTGGAGTGAAAAATTGTCGATAAAAATTACGTTATAACAATACGTACACCGGGTTACATAAAAGAAATACTCGTATCTATGGGGTTCGAGCCAACAACAGTCTGTATCGATACAGATGAAACATCTGTGACTAACTGACTGACTGACTAACTGATCTATCAACACACAGCTCAAACTACTGGACAGATCGAGCTGAAATTTGGCATGCAGATAGCTATTATGACGTAGGCAGCCGCTAAGAAAGGATTCTTGAAAATTCATACCCTAAGGGGGTAAAATAGATGGTTGAAATTTATATAGTTCACGCGTACGAAGTCGCGAGCATAAGCTAGTTTTAAATATAAAATTATTA
This sequence comes from Maniola hyperantus, assembly GCF_902806685.2. Lineage (NCBI taxonomy): Eukaryota > Metazoa > Arthropoda > Insecta > Lepidoptera > Nymphalidae > Maniola > Maniola hyperantus. The sequence continues at coordinate 7,737,535 of NC_048560.1, forward strand.
TATCGATTTGAAATACTTGCGTGCCGATTTAAGAATCATAATAAAGATGATAGAACATTTTAAATGTAGAAATATTGCGATTCGAAATACTTGTGTTCCGATTCACCCCACCCTCCCCTCCGAGCTCAGGTTTACATGGAAATATTTGAACTGCAAGGTATTGAATTTGAAATATAAAATGTGGATATTTGGAATTTTTGAGCTTTTGTAAATTTCTATAATATATCAGTCGTGTCACATTTCAGAGATCCGTAGTAAAACAGTCCTTTTTTTTCTTTCTTCTATTATCTGTCTGTCTATCTGTATGTCCAGAATATGTAAAGAGAAAGACGAAAAAAAACCATCTTAGTTTACTCTCTTGAGCGATAGATACCTTGAGTATAAGTCTTTAAAAGTTCTTATGACAGTTGTAAGACAGTTTTTGGGGAAAAATCTACCGGAAATAATGGCCGCCAAAGTTTATAGCTACTAGCAAGGCTACGGAACCTTATGATTGTTTCGATACGCACTAGTTTTATAAATTGTTTAATAACATGATTACAAAATGCTGCATAATAGGGAATATGTATGTTAATTTTTTATAATTTTAATTCACTTTTTACATTGTTATCACATAGTAAAATTATAAATATTGTTTGAAATGCTCAAATTTTTTTTTTAATAAATTTATTTGAATAAAAATTACTATACCTATATCACTCGGGCTTTACCCACGTGTTTTGTCGGCCTAACGTCGAGTAAACGCTAAAAATTATTCTATGAATTTTTTCGGAACAAACATACAAACACAAGTTTTGTATTGAACGTCCAGTAGAAACGATTTAATTTGGCACTAGCGACCCGCCCCGGCTTCGCATGGGGTGCAATGTAGATACTAATGTGTTGACAGTGAGGAGTGATTCTTCCGACATTTTGTTCAGATATCGTCATATTTCAACAAATTAATACAAACCAGTATTAAACTATACCTTTAAACCTTCCCCTTGAACCACTCTATGTATTGGTGAAAACCGCATTAAAATCCGTTGCGTAGTTTAAAAGATCTACGCGTTCATACATACAGACAGCGGGAAGCGACTTTATTTTATACTATGTAGAGATAACGTGCAAATTGAAAACGGTCCAGGTGCCGCTTTTCAAATATAAAAGGATTTTTCAAACGCTATCACAAGTGTGTTCCTATTTGGCCCGGCGTACTCTATCAAACTATGAATACATAACCTGACTATGTACCTACTCGATAGGTACTATATTCTGTACTCTGTATCATAGTGTGGACTTTTCCTTTTGAAATAATTGATTGAAGGACTTTTAATTAAAAAAAACCGGCCAAGTGCGAGTCAGCCTCGCGAAATGAGGGTTCCGTACTACAGTCGTATTTTTTCGACATTTTGCAGGATAATTCAAAAACTATGATGCATAAAAATAAATAAAAATCTGTTTTAGAAGGTTCACAGGTGAAGACCTTTCATATGATACCCCACTTGATATAGTCACTAACTTCGAAAGTTGAAAATACTAATTATTAGTTCATGACCACAATTTTTTTTGTACATTCTGGGGCACGCCTCCATACAATTTTGGTCCATCTCCTTTAGAAATTCCTAGCTGATGCCCGCGACTTCGTCCGCGTGGATTTACGTTTTTCAAAATCCCGCGGGAACTCTTTGATTTTCCGGGATAAAAAGTAGCCTATGTGTTAATCCAGTGTATAATCTATCTTCATTCCAAATTTCAGCCAAATCCGTCCAGTAGTTTTTGCGTGAAGGAATAACAAACATACACACACACACACACACACACATACAAACTTAGTCGGGATAAAATTCCAAATTTTCCCCTGCCGGGAATTGAACCCAGGACCTCCAACTGCTAAGACCACAGCGCTAACCACTGCGCCAGGGAGGTCGTACTTTGAGTACATAACCTGACATGTACTCTATACTGCATTCTGCACTCTATATAGTGTGGACTTTTTCTTTTGAAATGTTGGATGGATTAAAAAAAAAACAATTTCCTTTTTAGGGTGGAAAAGTCGGGACCATAATATTACTAAGCCTCTGTCTGTCCGTGCATCCGTCTGTCTGTCTATATTTCATGGTTAGGTAGAGAGTTGAAATTTTCACATGTGTATTTCTATTGCCGCTATAACATTAAAATAATAAGTATCCTGTGTGTAGTATACGCATAGGGTAATCTTTCCCAAGTTAAGCATCTAAATAACATAATATATCTCTCTATATTAAAACACTTAAACTAAAACGAGGGTAGTAATGTTAATATGCAAGCGAAAATGACCCTTATTTCATTAGATTTAAATACGAAAACACACGCCTTTTCTTTGCAGTATAAGGAAAGAACAGGGAAGTTTTACTACCAGGAACGCGTTATTAAAAGACATCATTCCAAACTGCCTACAATAAACAACCCATTTTAGGCGCCCTCTAGGAGATTTATAACCGCAACAACAGTTCCATCTGCATCCCTCTCTCACAAATACCAAAGTTATATATCCATCTCTGTCTGGCTAAGAGGGAATTTAATTCGACTAAAAGCAACAATTTATAACAGCGTGGATGTCATAGTCTGAGTTGCCAAATGTTCTGAAACTCAGTTTTCAGCAAATTGGTACATTAGCCACTTTTTACTGTCGCCGTTTTTTGTTGAAACAATTTTTATGTATAGTACGCGACAGGTCGAGATGGCAATCGGGGAATGAGGCGGAGGACGTCCTCGTAGACCCGCACGACACCCGCGATATCCCGCACCGGGTTAGCGCGGGGGCTGTGCGGGTGTGCGAGTTTTGAATTCCCTTGCCTTGACAGACAGACAGACAATAATAAAAAAAATACCAGGCTGGGTTGTTGTGGGCTCTTCTCAGACCTGGGCACGTTTGGAACCCTCGTAGCTTTAGTTTCAAATTCGCGTAAAAATTATTACCAGTATTATCATCATCTTACAAATGCAACAACCGACCATCAAGAAGTGTAATTTATTACCTATTTTGAATAAACTTTTTTGACTTTGACTTTGACAACGAAGTGATACCATAAGGGTTCCTTTTTTCCTATTGAGGTACGGAACCCTAAAAAATGCTCAGTTTAATAAAATCATTCGTTCAGAAATAAATAAAAAACGGTTATAATTCCTACAGGCTATAAAACTTTGTTAATCAATTCGTCAACGTGCAGATCATAAAATCAGAATAAAATAATAAATAAAATCATAAAATAATATTGGTTTATGTACAGTAACGTTTTAAAAATTTAAAATCCAATTAAAACTGCCTGTAAAAAAACCGGGCAAGTACGAGTCGGACTTGCACACCGAAAAGTTCCGTACCATAGTTCAAGATATAACCTAACTCACTATAACACTGCAAGTTAATGACGGATGCGCCATCTATATATGATTCAGTAAATTATTTTTTTCGTGAACACATTTTAATTTTTTGTGATGTATCCACTGTTTTTCGATTTTTTTCTTTTACTTATGCTATAAGGCCTACCTGCCAAACATGATTCTAGGTCAACGGGAAGTACCCTATAGGTTTTCTTGACAGGCACGAGATGGACAACAAAGTGATCCTATAAGGGTTCCTTTTATCCTTTTGAAGTATGGAACCCTAAAAAAAGAAAAAGAAAAATAAACCCGTTATTTCGTGATGAATCACGATCGGTACCGCGGCTTCAAAATTGTAAATAAATTTCAACGGAAAAATTATTAACGTAATAAAATCAATTTGCCGTAAAATTTTATTTTCCGTACGTGACACTTTTGGACGTAACTTTTGGCACGGCCGCCTTGCTTGATCAAATGCAGTGGTTTTCGCAGTTTCAGTTTTTGAAACTAGGAAATGGAGTTAGTAAGAGCGGCTGTTATTCTGTAGCACCCTTCGAGTCTCTTTTACGTTCGTCGTCGAATTCATAAAACAATAATCATTATATAATAGATAATGCCCGCGACTTTTGACGACCGGGAGGTTGCAGTGGTGAGTGCTGTGTATAAGTGGGAGGTCGCAGGTTCGATTCTAGGCAAAGGTAATTTGGGAATTTATGATTTCCAAATTGTCTCTGGTTTGGTCTGGTAGAATTACGGCCATGGCTAGTTACCAACCTACCAAAAAAAAGTTTAAAATGAAATGAAATGTAAAAATAAATTAGATTTCATCACCACTTACCATCAGGTGAGATCGTGTCAAATTGTACGGGAATAAAAATCATCTACGTGGAATTGGATTCTGTGGATTTGCCGGAATAAAAATTAGCTAATGTTGTTTTCCGGGATGCAAGCTATCTTTGTGCCAAATTTCTAGTAAGTAAAAGATAGTATAGATTTTCAAGCTACAAATTGTACATTTTTTTTTCCTTTTGAAAAGAATGACTGCTGTGTTTCTTGCCGGCTCTTCAAGGTAGAAAACGTAACTGATTCTCGTGACTCTCAAACTCTCTCCAACTTGCGGCTTTTATCAACTGTCATTTATAAAAAGCCACAATTTGGCCAACATAAATTTATTTTTATTTTTAACGTTACAAAATACGTATTATTATATTTCGTTTCATCGCTGCGTCAGCGTTGAAAGCTAGTTAGAGAATAACTGTCCCGTTCGCCTATCGTGGGCGCTTGTCCAAAAACTAAAACTTTACTAATCGATTACTATTGGAAAAGTCGTTATACCAAGTTTCAATTTTATAAATGCGAGGGAATAGAATATTTCTTACAAAATGCTTACATCCCAATTTAGCCCAGTTAGACTAACTGATCTACACTGGCTTTGCTCGATTTCTAGTCTATGTTACAGACGAAATCTACAGGCAAAATATCAATTTTCAATTATTTGTTCATGAATACATTTTAATTTTAACCACAGATTTTCGGATTTTTCCCCTTACGATATGAGTTATAAGACTTACCTAGCTGCCTTTCACTATTCTAGGTCAACGGCAAGTACCCTATAGGATTCTTGACAGACAGACAGACAACAAAGTGTAGAGCCTCAATAGCTCAACCGGTAAAGGAGTGGACTGAAAACCGAATGGTCGACGGTTCAAACCCCGCCCGTTGCACTATTGTCGTACCTACTCCTAGCACAAGCTTCATGCTTAGTTGGAGAGGAAATGGGAATATTAGTCATTTAACATGGCTAATGTTCTTTAAAAAAAAAAAAAAAAGTGATCCTATAAGGTGTAACAGCGGCGCAATAACATGACGTATGGAAGTCCCTACAAGGGATATGTCCACTGTCCAGTCCCCAGAGAATTCAACCACAAGAGTGGTACGCATATACAAGGTTTTGCATGAAAACAAAGTCGTAAAAATATTGGCGGGGGACAGGGGAGAAAGCTTTGTGATTGGCGAACTCAAAAGTCACGTAATCAAGACAATGTGCGGAATGAGGGTACCGAACGGGCGTGGGCCGACTTTTATGCTAAGCAACTGCCTAAGCTTGGCGATCGCGAGTGTCCAGCTATTAGGTGGTCTGTGGTACAGTCGGACACTCGAACGTCTATTGTCAAAACCTCAGAACAAGGACTATTAGAAGTAGCCATATTGTGACACTTACTGTTAGAGCGAGACAGCTAAATGCATTTAAACTCTTATTAGAACGTGACAAAATGATTATGTTTTATCCTTATCACCGTGGCCACTTTTTTTAGGGTTCCGTACCTCAAAAGGAAAACCGGAACCCTTATAGGATCGCTTTGTTGTCTGTCTGTCTGTCTGTCTGTCCGTCTGTCTGTCAAGAAACCTACAGGGTACTTTCCGTTGACCTAGAATCATGAAATTTGGCAGGTAGGTAGATCTTATAGCTGACATTTGGGGAAAAATCTGAAAACCGCAAATTTAGGGTTAGATCACACAAAAAAAATTAAATTGTGGTCATGAACAACTTATGGTGACTATCGTCCCATATCCATCCTTCCTTTTCTGTCCAAAGCACTTGAGCGCCTTATACACCAACAGCTGAGTGCGTTCCTTTCTAAACATAATCTTCTAAATCCTTTTCAATCTGGTTTCCGTCCCGGTCATAGTACAACTACTGCATTAATTAAAATTACGGATGACATACGGCGTGGTATGGATAATCGACAGGTTACGGTACTGACATTACTTGATTTTAGTAATGCCTTCAATACTGTGGACTTTGATATTCTACTCGCTGTATTAAGTTCTCTTAACATATCTCCTGAGGTAATTAGCTGGTTTCAAAGTTACTTGCATGGACGCCGACAACGTGTACGAGTACAAGACTCATCTTCTGAATGGTCTGTTGTCAGGGCCGGCGTCCCGCAAGGTGGCGTGTTGTCTCCTCTCTTGTTTTCCATTTTCATCAATTCTATTTGCTCCCATATTACTTCTCTCTACCACCTGTATGCAGACGATTTACAGATCTATTCACAGTGTAAAATAGAAGATTTGCCCGACACTATTAATTTGGTAAATGAAAATCTTTTACAAATTTCAAAATGGAGTAACTCATTTGGCCTAACAGTGAATCCAAAGAAGACTCAGGTCATTATTATCGGGAGTCCAAAATTAATGTCTCGGGTAACATTAGCACAGCTGCCGCCTATAATGTTCGATGGGGTTCATATTCCATACAGCAGCAAAGTAAAAAATCTAGGCATTACTTTTGACCAATCTCTGACTTGGATACCACAAATGAGTGAGCTGAGCAGAAAGATGTTTGGTGCAGTCGGCTCTCTCCGAAGATTGCGTAATGTTCTTCCTATTCCTGCTAAGGTTGCGCTGGCTCAGTCTCTACTTCTACCAATCCTCGATTACGCTGATACTTGCTATCTTAACCTAACTGAGGACCAACTGAACAAACTTGAGCGGCTTCAAAATCTTTGTATAAGGTTCGTATTTGGGCTGCGAAAGTATGACCATGTCTCCGAGTACCGCCGTAAGCTCAAGTGGCTCCCGATTCGTCTTCGCAGGAATACTCATATTCTTCATCTTCTTTACTGTATACTGTTCAATCCCTCCATTCCTCTTTATCTTAAAGAACGTTTTGAGTACCGATGTGATACACACTCTTTTTCTCTTCGTTCTCAAAATAATCTACGCCTGAAAATTTCTACACACTCCTCTTCTTATTATGCTAAATCATTTACTGTTACCGCTATACTGCTATGGAATTCTCTCCCCTTGGATATCAAACAGTCTCAATCACTATCTATTTTTAAAACAAAATTGAAGCTATTTTATTTATCCTCCATTTGATGTGTTTATTTATTTTTACTTTTAGTCCACTTATCTGTCGTCTATTCCTCTCTTATTTACTGTTGTATTTTCATTTATATATATATATACATATGTATATTATGTGTATTTACTTTATTTAATTAGTACACCCCTTCCGCTTTCTTTAATTTTTATAATATCCTCTACCCTAAGGTTGCCTGGAAGAGATCGCTATTTTAGCGATAAGGCCGCCTATTGTACATGCTGTATTTGTTATATGTCTATTGTTTTTGTTTTGGTGTACAATAAAGCATATTTTACTTTTACTTTTACTTTACTTAGTATTTTCAACTTTCCAAGTGAGTGACTATATCAAGTGGAGTATCATATGAAAGATCTTCACCTGTACATTCTAAAACAGATTTTTATTTATTTTTATGCATCATAGTTTATGAATTATCGTGCAAAATGTCGTCGTGAGATTTTGGCAAACAACGTGAAGTGAGGTTATGTTGACTCAAGTATTTAAAGAAATAATTGATTCGTTTTGTTGTTTTTTGTTTTTGAAATTATTGTGCAATGGTGGGTTGCAGTATACTAGTAACTAGGCTACAATAGCCGAAGCGAACGTAAAATAGACGGAATAACATTTCACAAGTATTTACCTCTGCTTGAGTGAGAGGGACTGAGGGGGCCACGCTAGTTGCATAAAAATAAATTATGTATTATCTGTACATAATATCTGTGGTCAAAACCTTAGCTAGATAAAATAAGATAAGATAAGATTTATTTATTTGCTTTCATGTACATTTACATTAATTGATGGTGGGTGCTTAAAGCTAAATATAAGCAGTACATGAGACCCTGTCAGGGTATTGCAAATACAATTTTAGGTACTTTTTTTTTTTTTTAAAGAATATTAGCCATGTTAAATGACTAATATTCCCCTTTCCTCTCCAACTAAGCGTCAGGCTTGTGCTAGGAGTAGGTACGACAATAGTGCAACGGGCGGGGTTTGAACCGTCGACCTTTCGGTTTTCAGTCCACTCCTTTACCGGTTGAGCTATTGAGGCTAATTACAATGAAATGATAAATATTATAGATACAATAAAAGGTTACAATTTAGAATACAATAAGAATAGAATTAAAATTATTAAATTATTATTACTACATATTCAATATTATTCATTTGCATAAGGAGCGCCTTGTTCCCTACAAGGAAATGTCAACTCAAACTCTTTTAAAGTATCCTACTTCGTAACTGTAATACTTACAAGGATATGTATAAAAAGTTAAAAGGTAACATGCTTGTTAAACTCAGTTCAAGTTGTAATAAACTTATACCAGACTTTAATGATGTAACTTGGAATTTCAACAAGGTTTTTCAAGTAATTTATAAGAGCTAGTACTTATAGTGCGTAACAGGTTCAGATGGCAATCGGGGTATGAGGCGGGGGGACGCCCCGCACACCCGCACCGCGCCGGGGCTGTGCGAGTGTGCGGGGCGTTCCCTCCCCGATTGCCATCTCGACCTGTCGCGTACTATACTTTGCAAGTTTTAACTTTTATTTCCTACGAGCTGATGCCCGTGACTTCGTCCGCGTGGAATTAGGTTTTTGAAAATCCCGTGGGAACTCTTTAATTTTCCAGGGTAAAATGTAGCTTATGTCGCTCTCTAGGTCTGTAACTATAATTTTTACCCATGTGAAAAATGACGTCGTTCTGTTTCTCCATTACGGCGTGATTGAAGGAGAAACCAACAAGCAAAGAACACGCTTTCACATTTCTATAATATGGATAGTGATGCAGAATATATTTATATCTGATAAGTATTAATAACACTATAAATGGCAATTACAACTGGTTTACTATAGCAGGTCTTCAATATTTGTAAATTTATTTTGTAAAGTAAATACTTTAACTTGCAAAAATAAGGAAGATCTCAATTCAGCCCGTTTTTATATTTTCTGTAATATATAAGTATCTACACAAGAGTATGTCTAGTTTTTTATATCAGCGGTTCAAACATACAAAGATATATGTAGGTAAAAGGTATATGTAAGAGGAAGAGGGCAAAGTTATATCGACTTGGGAGAAGTTAGACTCAAGTACAGAGGAGGATTTATCTGACATTGACGGGTATTTGGGACACGGAACACGCATCAGGGGCTTAGTTTATACGTACGAGGGTGGAAAGTGTTACATTATTTCACTGTTTGTGGAAGTTTTTTAATAGAAGCATACTTAGATGGAGCCTCGTTCGTTGATTTAGATTTCTAAAAGTCCCATGGGGACTCTTTAGTTTTCTGGCACATAATGTAACCTATATCACTCTCCAGCCAATCAAGCCAATCCGTTGCTTCCTAGTGCATGATTGAAGGACCAACCAATAAACAAATAAACTTTTGTATTCATGATAATATAGTTAGTGATACAGAATCTAAATAAACAATAAGCTAACTGACTGACTATGGTATGCAGATAGTTATTATAACGTAGACATCCGCTAAGAAAGGATTTTTAAAAATTCAACTCATAAGGGTGTAAAATAGGTTAGTATGGTATGGTAAGCCGCGGTAAGTGGTTATAGCCTAGTGGTTAAGACGTCTCTACGCCTCTTAGTCCGGGGTCGGGGGTTCAATCCCGGACACGCACCTCTAAATTTCAGAGCTATGTGTATTTTGAGCAATTGAATTTCTTTAACGGTAAAGAAAAACACCGTGTGGAAACTTGCTTACCTGAGAGTTTTTCATACTGTTCTAAACAAGTCTGCCAATCTGCACTTGGCCAGTATGGTGGACTACGGCCTAATCTTTTCCATTCTAGCACGAGATCTGTGCTCAATAAGTAACGCATGTTATGATGAAACTGGCTATATGGGCAAAGTAACGGATCAATCAATCAATCTGCCTGTTTGCGTCCACTGCTGGACATAGGCTTTCCCAATAGCACGCCACCACACACGATCCTCCGACTTCCACATCCACCCACTTCCCGCTACCTTCTTAAGGTCGTCAGTCCAGCGGCCCGTTGAGCGACTTGGAACGGATAAAAACTAGTATATAAATGGCGATCTTATAACTTCCGTATTCTCCTAATCCTTCTCAAGGAAACAGGATTCGCAGAAACCTGATATGTCTGAAGCACGTAGCTTGCGGCGAATAAAGTTGACCGAACTTTAACATTGTGGGATCGAGCGTTGAGGATTACCTTCATTTATTTATGTTACCCTGGTAGCTATGCTGCCCTTGTTTTTTCAAGGGGCGAATCTTGTTAAGATACTGTGGCGGTTGCCACAGTTGCAACTAGATGGCGTTATTCAATCGATAACATTATATGACGTAGTCCCGAACAAATGTACCGCCGACAGTACTCGCACTAACGGAGTTTTCTGCAATCTGGACTATAAAAAAAAGTTTCAAGACACAACCGTCAGCCCAGCTGGCGCTACCGAGCGAACCAGACGCTCGGTGGGAGATCTCCCTTTGGTACGGTGGAGCCTGCACAGTGCACACCCGTCCCGTACATTGTTACGTTGTTGTTTGTTGTTATTATCTAGATTCTATGCCATATTTTGTATACTTATTATTTATTGTATTGTACTATGCCGATCTGACTTTCGTAAGAGCTTGTAAGTATAAGTCTAAATCGAAAAATAAATAAATACAAACACAAATATGAATGTTACCAGTTTGAGTTGAGGTTTGATAGCCAGCGTTATCAACTGAATAGGTATTTGCTGTCGCTTCTAGGCCACATATTGTTTATGTAGAAAAGCCGCGTATGAATAAAACTGGTTATTGTAGTAATAATGTTTTGTATTCAAATCAGAATTAGCTATAAAAACGCGAAGTCATTAAACTGCGAACGACATATTTTATTTGTTCGCAAATAAATCCAAGATGGCGTCTTTATTCGCGATACAATGGCCGCCTTAACAACTACCCTCTTACGGGAAATTGAACCTTAAGTTGAGAGGAATACGGCGTTTGGGAGTTATGATGGCTCGTAAGTGGGAATATGTGGAAGTTTTTATTGGTTTAGATGTTTATTTTCGTTTTCGATTTGATGTGCGCGCGAAGGTAAAGTATCTTTGAGATATCAAAATATTATGTATGGTAGTTGGAAAGTAGGATTAGGTTGTCAAAAAGTTATTTTTAGGACTGGAGCACGTAGTCTGGAATGGATGGAATGGATGGAATAGATGGAATGGATGGAATGGATGGAATGGATGGAATGGATGGAATGGATGGAATGGATGGAATGGATGGAATGGATGGAATGGATGGAATGGATGGAATGGATGGAATGGATGGAATGGATGGAATGGATGGAATGGATGGAATGGATGGAATGGATGGAATGGATGGAATGGATGGAATGGATGGAATGGATGGAATGGATGGAATGGATGGAATGGATGGAATGGATGGAATGGATGGAATGGATGGAATGGATGGAATGGATGGAATGGATGGAATGGATGGAATGGATGGAATGGATGGAATGGATGGAATGGATGGAATGGATGGAATGGATGGAATGGATGGAATGGATGGAATGGATGGAATGGATGGAATGGATGGAATGGATGGAATGGATGGAATGGATGGAATGGATGGAATGGATGGGATGGATGGAATGGATGGAATGGATGGAATGGATGGAATCTGTTGGATGCGGCCTTATTGTCGCGCGCGCCGCCTTACACGCGCTGCAAATTGTCAAAAGCGCCGCCGTGACTGGACTCAAAGCGAAACGGATGGTGACGCAAGACCGTAGCGTGTGGAAGTCCCTACAAGAGACCTATGTCCAGCAGTGGACCTCTATCGGTTGATGATGATGTAATTCCTATGTAGTTAAAATAAAAGATGATGATGATGATATTAGCATGCAAGTAGGTACATAGGTACACTCGCACTCGCCCGCACCGGGTTAGCGCAGAGGCTGTACGGGTGTGCGGGACAACCCTCCTCCCGCTTCTCGATTGCCATCTGAATCTGTCGCGTACTATACCTACCTTCGTAACCTAAGCTCAAACCGAACAAAGGAATCAAAATTCTAAAAGCACCTTGAGCGCCTTAGCAAACTTAAAAACGGTTTAAAGTTTCCCTCAACATGAAAGATTCAAGATCTCCAAAGCCCTCTAAAGCCGCGATCAGAAATTCTCCAAAGCTTTACAAAAGTTGGGATTATTTACAAAATGCGTGGTTGCAAGCATAACACTGTGAATATAAAAATGGCCACTTAACATCTTAAACGAAATTTTGTTTTTAAAATTCCGTAGTTAACAAGGAACCCTTATAGTTTTGTTCCATCCATCTGTCCGTCTGTCTATGTTTCACAGTCATTTTAAAAATAAACTATAAGAGATGGAAAGTACAAATAATACAAAGCATATTAAATTGTGAAAAAAAAAAAGATTTTTCAGGTTACTCCATGTACATAAAAAAGGAGTCGAATTTTTTTTTTTGATTTACGCGATCGAGTTTAAAATAAAAACGTCAAATAATTTATTCAAAATAGGTAATAAATTACACTTTTTGATAGTCGGTTGTTGAATTTGTAAGATATAGTGGTGATAATTAATACTTACTTAAAACTAAAGCTACGAGTTACGAGGGTTCCAAACGCCAGGCCAGGTCTGAGAAGAGCCCCCCACAAACTATCACCACTTTACAAAATCACTTAAACTTATAAGAACTATCATAAAGCTGTTAAGCAACTCATTCCCAAGCTTGCTTATCATTTAAATAATCCTTTACATTGTAATAGGATTTTTCAATAAGTTTACGTTTTATTAAAACTTTGAACTTGTTGAGAGACATCTCCAACATGTCTTCTGGAAGTTAAGGGTAAAGCATAACAGCCTTGTATTTTCCTATTAAGTCGTAAAGTAGCAATCGTCCGCCATAAATGAGTTTATGGCGCCGCCATAGCGTGGCGCGTGCTTAATTTGTACGGGAACGTAATAAAATGACTTTTATTACAACTTACAACTATGCGATATTGATCGTTAATACAACTACAACTACAGATTGTTTGCATGACTTTTCCTATTAAGTATAGACTATAGATTAAGAGTCGTATAAAAAGTAAGTACTTAATTTCGACTGTTTTGATTTACCTAGGTATTACTAGCTGCCAGTGGCGTGCACAGGGTTTGAAGCCAGGGTAGGCATTAGTTAGGGGAACCTGTTTACTGGCAGGTCATAATGTAAAATTTGCATTGAGCTATTACAACTGGGGTAAGCAGTGCATTTATGCCTCTATGACCTGCACGCCACTGCTAGCTGCCCCGGCGAACTTCATTCCGCCTAACAGTCGATTAAATTTTTGTAAATTTTTCTCTCCGTAAGAACCATCCTCGTACTTTAAGGAATATTATAAAAAAAGAATTAGCGAAATCGGTTCAGCTGTCCTCGAGATTTGCGATGACCAACACATTAAGTGATTCATTTTTAGGGTTCCGTACCTCAAAAGGAAAAACGGAACCCATATAGGATCACTTTGTTGTCTGTCTGTCTGTCTGTCAAGAAACCTACAGGGTACTTCCCGTTGACCTAGAATCATGAAATTTGGCAGGTAGGTAGATCTTATAGCTGACATTTGGGGAAAAATCTGAAAACCGTGAATTTAGGGTTAGATCACACAAAAAAAATTAAATTGTGGTCATGAATTAATAATTAGTATTTTCAACTTTCGAAGTGAGTGACTATATCAAGTAGGGTATCATATGAAAGGTCTTCACCAGTACATTCTAAAACAGATTTTTATTTATTTTCATGCATCATAGTTTTGAATTATCGTGCAAAATGTCGAAAAAATACGACTGTAGTACGGAACCCTCATTGCGCGAGCCTGACTCGCACTTGGCCGGTTTTCATATTATAGACTAGCTGATCCCCGCGGCTTCTCACCCGTGGATTTAAGTTTTTAAAAATCTCGTGGGAACTTTTGATTTTCCAGGACAAAAAGTGACCAGATAGGTTACTTTTTGTACTCTGTAGTAGCCCGTCCCCGTGATGCTAGATATCTCAGTACTGAATTTCGTAAAAACATTTAAACGCATGATTATGTAACGCGTCATTGAAAAGCATAGACTTTATTATTGAATTCCAAGTCCCAACTCTTCAATCCTGATGCAACGAGGTACTGAACTCCTAAGCCGTGTGGATTTGGAAAGTTTTGCTGGTGAATTGATATTTTAGGTACTAAACAATGGCTATTTACACTAAAAAACTTAAAATAAAATAATTAAAAAAACCGATTTTAAAAACCACTAAGTAAAAAATTACTTTTGTTTCTACACTTGTATTTATGTATGAAGTCGGGCGAGCATAATAAATGAAACTAGAAATCAAAGCGTGAAAATCACTCGATACATACACATGTAGAAACAAAAGTAATTTGTTACTTTGTAGTGGTTTTGGAAGACGGTTTTTTTATTGTCGCTTTTTTGTTTCATCCAGTTTCACATCACAACGGTACAAAAGAAGTTTTCTCTTCAAAAAGCACTCAGAGTAACTAATGTTATTCACAGCCAGAAGCAGTTAGGCATTGAGCTGTGAAACCTGTGTAGTTAGTAATTAAACATGCAGATAGCCTCAATGTAAATACTAGACACGCTACATAGAGTTTCACTACAAACTTCCTGACGTGTCGCGAGTTGCGAACTACCACAATTTTGTATAGCTTAAATTAGCTAAATTTTGACATAAGTACTATAAATAAACCAACACTAATAAAAACTAAATATTGACTACTTGAATTGACATTAAAATAAAATATTAAATAATAAGAATAATATTATAGACTGATTAATATTGTAATACCTGCTTTATCTTTAACTATTCTTGTGTTAACAATAGTCATATTTTGTCATGAATTGTAACAAATAAAAATGCTTGTACCTAATGAACTATAAAAAATTAATGTAACCTTTGAATTATCGATTGGAAATAAAGGCTTTTTTTTTATTTTTTTTTTATTTAAAGCACTTTATTGAATACGAGCTGATGCCCGCGACTTCAACCGCGTGGATTTAGGTTTTTAAAAATCCCATGGAACTCTTTGATTTTCCGGAATTAGCATATTATGTCCTTCTCCGGGATGCAAGCTATCTCTCTGTACCGAATTTTATCAAAATCGGTTGAACGGTTGGGCCATGAAAGGCTAGCAGACAGACAGACAGATAGACAGACAGACACACTTTCGCATTTCATAATATTAGTATGGACTAGCTTAAGCTCGCGACTTCGTGTACGACTTCCTTATAAATTAGAGATCCTAGCGGTCGACCGACGACCGTGATAGGAAAAGAGTTATTTTTTCCTTTTGAGGTATGGAATCCTAAAATCACCATCGAAAGATCAATAAGTACCTAACCATTGCTATTATGGACCTAGTCACGTCAAGTCTCTAGACTACTTAGCCAGATTTTCGTTAAAACTTTATAATTTGCTTAGACTTGGAATTAATAAGACAATTTTCCATTTTAGCTTTATGGAGACTCTCAAATAATTTGGTAAGCTCTTAATTCTATCAAAATTTACAACTCCTCCACGATCTAATATTCAGTTTAAAATTTAAATTTTATGTTTCAAGCTTTGGTTCAAACTACAGTTGTTTTAATATACCAACGCTGTAATTGGAGTGAAACTTCTTTTAGGCGCGTTGGGCGATTTTAATATACCAACGCTGTAATTGAAGTGAAACTTCTTTTAGGCGCGTTGGGCGATTTTAATATACCAACGCTGTAATTGAAGTGAAACTTCTTTTAGGCGCGTTGGGCGATTTTAATATACCAACGCTGTAATTGAAGTGAAACTTCTTTTAGGCGCGTTGGGCGATTTTAATATACCAACGCTGTAATTGAAGTGAAACTTCTTTAAGGCGCGTTGGGCGATTTTAATATACCAACGCTGTAATTGAAGTGAAACTTCTTTTAGGCGCGTTGGGCGATTTTAATATACCAACGCTGTAATTGAAGTGAAACTTCTTTTAGGCGCGTTGGGCGATTTTAATATACCAACGCTGTAATTGAAGTGAAACTTCTTTTAGGCGCGTTGGGCGATTTTAATATACCAACGCTGTAATTGAAGTGAAACTTCTTTTAGGCGCGTTGGGCGATTTTAATATACCAACGCTGTAATTGAAGTGAAACTTCTTTTAGGCGCGTTGGGCGATTTAAGTGTGAGTTGGGTGCTACCCATATTATGGATAGTGATTTTTGTAAAAATGTAAGTATTCAATTGGATTCCTAATCTACCAGCCTTTTCATAAAATTCCATACACCATAAACAACAGACACAATAGTCTTCATGTTACAGTTCAAAACTATTTTAATTTTATTTTATATAAACACTTTTCCCGGCAACTATAAATATTTCCCGCATCACTGAACGAACACGTTCGCATAAATGAATTAGGGAGGGTGGTTCGAAAAAAATACGCTTTAACGCCAGAACGGGTTGATTTTACTTTTTTTTCACTTAATTTTATTTTAAAGGTATGATTCCGAACCACGCTGCACGCAGCAGCGCTGCCGCAACAGTGCTGTCACCATTCTAAATACTATCTGTCCCGGCTTTACTCACGTGTGTAGTCGACGTTAGCCCGACTAGTTTCGAACCCATACGGGGTCCTTTTTCAAGGGAGTCCGTTCGCGCACGTGCCGCGGTTTTGACTGCGGGACGCACGTGCCGCTGCCCGTAGAGCCCGTTGTGAGGGTGTCTCCCGACAGTTCCTGCTGTTCTTCATCACTGGAACCGTCACCGAACTCCAGGCACGCGGAGCTAATGGTGTCCCGTCCCACGACTGATGCCCTTGTCTTAGCGTCAAAAAGCGGTTTCCACGCTGAGGGTAGCATCCATCCATTGTCATGATTGAAATTCGGGTGGCGACTAATTTCAGTGATGAAGAACAGCAGGAACTGTCGGGAGACGATCGGCAGCTGTCTCCCTCCCCACCCCAGCCACCCTCACAACGGGCTCTACGGGCAGCGGCACGTGCGTCCCGCAGTCAAAACCGCGGCGCGTGCGCGAACGGACTCCCTTGAAAAAGAACCCCGTATGGGTTCGAAACTAGTCGGGCTAACGTCGACTACACACGTGAGTAAGCCGGGACAGATAGTATTTAGAATGGAAATCACTCACGGTAGTTTAAACACTAAAATAGTGCTGTCACCAGCTGTCACAGTCCTGTCGCGGCACTACTGGTCCCCATACAATCTCTCTTTTAAGCTTATATGACATTACATTCCGAGCTAGGCAGCAATGCCGCGGCAGCAATGTAGCGGAACATTGAACATAGCGCTATTGCGTGCAGTGTGGTTCGGAATCATACCTTAACAATCTGTACCTGTCTTTATATTCTAGGCACCACGTTTACACCAAGGTCTGAAATGTTATGGTATTCTATAGTACGTGACAGATATGGTAATCAGGGTGGGGATGCCCCGCACACCCACACAGCCCCGCGCGGGTGACGTGTGGGTGTGCGGGGCGTCCTCCCGCCTCATAGCCCGATTCGACATCTTGACCTATCGCGTTATACTTACTGTAGAAAGCCTCGTTGACATTTTTCAAGCGATTGCCCAATAAAAGTAGTGTAGGTCCATTGTAGATCATCTTAGCAGGGTTCATGTATGTATGGAAGTCTCTTTGTTCCACCATAACTTCTGAATGCCTCAACAGATTTGGATGGATGGAGTATCGTTAGAATGTCATCATCCAGAGTGACACTGGCCATAATTTTTTTTAGAAAAAAATGTTATTTTAATTTTTTAATTACTAGTTCTTTGAACCAAAAATAAATTAATTATGACAGGAGTTTTATAATACAAAACTTGTTAAGAAATATTGGCTCTATTTGCTTAATGGTGATATCCTAGTGATAAGGACGTCGGCCTTCTTTTCGGGCAGGTCGGGGTTCGATCCCGGGCACGCACCTCAACTTTTCGGAGTTATTTTTATGCAATTAAGATATTATGTCACTTGCTTGAACGGTGAAGGAAACCTGCATGCACAAGAGTTCTCCATAATGTTCTCAAAGGTGTGTGAAGTCTGCCAATCCGCACTGGGTCAGCTTGGTAGACTATGGCTTAAATCCTTCTCGTTCTGGGACCCGTGTTTAGTAGTAGGCTGGCGATGGATTGGGATGGGATGGGATCACGGTGACCCGACTTCACGAAAAGGAGGGTTTGTTTAACAGTGTCAATTATATTTTTACCTGTTTTTATAAGAGAGGTATTTAAACTATGCTGAAAATACGCTATGGTATATAAAAGTGTCATATTAAAGTTAATTATAATAACTAAACGAGTCGTATTACGCTATGAAATTAAGTTAAAAAGTATAATAACGCCACTTAGTTGTACCACAATGACGAATTAACACGAACGCTATGCGTGGTGGGCTAATTTATAGAGCACGTCATTTTATATTAATACTGAGTTTACCAACTTTTATAAAAGTACTAGCTTTTGCCCGCGATTTCGTCTGCATGCAACACCGAAAAAATAGTCTGTGGCGTGGAAATAGTTTCTTAAAAATCCCGTGTGAAAGTTCTTGTGATACCCTCTATTTACCTTCTTCTTCCGTACCTTATCTATCTACCTTTTCTTTGGTCTTTTTTGGTTCTCTCCTCTTTTTCCCTCTATTTACCTATTTTTTTAATTAAAAATATAACAATAAAACCGTACAGCGGGACGTATTCAATTAATTAAGTTAAAAATAACGAAAATCCTATTTTTGTAAATTACTCTCTTTAATAACTCAACTCAAATTATTTATTCAGAATAGGTGAAATTTTACGCTCACTAATGGTTAAAATTGTTAATTTGTAAGATGATAGGTATAGTGGTGATAATTAATACGTACTCAAAATTAAAGCTACGAAGGGTTCTAAAGGGGGGTAGTAATGAATTCTAGCTCCATAAAAACCGTTATCCAAAAATTCAAATCTTGTTATTACTACAGTCCAAGACCCTATCGAAGAGATTCAAACCAAAGTAAGCTTTCTGGGGGTATGTAGTAAACAACGAACTCATCACAACAAGCGCCGCAATATAAATAACAATTAACATACAACCCCTCGCTGTCGGTCTGACATTAATATTATTCAAACTCAGCCGTCCCGGAACAAAAAGGTCAAATTAATTTGACGCAGAGACGTTTGCTGGGGTGTGGTTATATTATTGCGCGAATCTTTCATCATCATCATCATCAACCGATAGATGTCCACAGCTGGACATAGGTCTCTTGTAGGGACTTCCACACGCCACGGTCTTGCGCCGCCGCCATTAAGCGGCTCCCTGCGACTCGTCTGATGTCGTCCGTCCACCTAGTGGGGGGGGGGGGTCTTCCAACGCTCCGTCTTCCGGTGTGAGGTCGCCATTCCAGTACCTTGGGACCCCAACGTCTATCGGTTGTACGAACTATGTGCCCTGCCCATTGCCACTTCAGCTTCGCAACCCGTTGAGCTATGTCGGTTACTCTAGTTCTCCTACGGATCTCCTCATTTCCTCATTGATCACGTAGAGAAACTCCGCACATAGCTCTCTCCATCGCCCGCTGAGTGACTCTGAGCTTTCTTATGAGGCCCATAGTTAGCGACCATGTCTCTGATTCATATGTCATCACTGGCAACACGCACGCGAATCTTTATTTTAACTATTTATTATTAATAGCGGTGTAAGCCTAGCGGTTGGACTCTTCTCAGACCAGCGCGCATTTGGAACCCTCGTAGCTTCAGTTTTAAGTTTACGTAATTCATTATCACCACTATGTTATCATCTTACAAATACAACAACTGACTATCAAAAAGTGTACAATACTACCTACCTACTTACATTAAATGATTTGATTTGATTTTGATTCTGTAAGATGTCGACCTTCTAGTCGACGAGTCCGGGAATCGAACCCAGGCACACGTCTCTAACACACTTTTTTCATAGCACTTGGCTGCAGGCAGATCTGCTGGCAAGTGATAATGCAGCCTTAAATAATAAATAAGAATAAAAATCTTTATTTGCAAAAAATATTTGTCACAAAAAATTAATTATTATTTTATTTTATTTTACTTATTTTAACCCCTTAGGGGTCGTATTTCAAAAGAATCCTTTCTCAGCTGATGCTTATGTCATAATAGCTATCTGCATGCCAAACAGCTCATTCCGTCCAGTAGTTTCAGCTGTGCGTTAATAGATCAGTCAGTCAGAAAAAGATGTAAATATTAAAAACTCATACGAAGAAATAAAAAGTCAGTCAGTCACCATTTCCTTTTATATATACAGATAAAGCCGTATAATTTCGCGTGAACTTGGTAGCAGATTAACTAATTAACTGACTGTTATCTCTGTATACAATCAAATTACGTCGAAGGCATAATACTTACACTTAGCGACGTACTAACGACGAATTATAACCAAGCACAATGTAGATTGTAGACTTCGGATTATTTTGCTTGTTGGATCCAAGTCTTCCTTTGTTGCTTAATAAAAACGGTACTTTACTCTAATTAGAGCCTCAATAGCTCAACCGGTATAGGAGTGGACTGAAAACCGAAAGGTCGACAGTTCAAACCCCGCCCGTTGCACTATTGTCGTACCTACTCCTAGCACAAGCTTGACGCTTAATTGGAGAGGAAAGGGGAATATTAGTCATTTAAAAAATGGCTAATATTCTTTTTTAAAAAAAAATCTAAATCTTTTATTCTAATAGGTACCTACTAGATGAACTTAGAATTTTAAAAATCACGTGGGAACTCTTTGATATACCGGGATATAAATTACCCCATATCACACTCCAGGTCTTTAAAAAATCGGGCAAGAGCGAGTCAGACTCGCATACCGAGGGGTACAGTCGTATTTTTTTGACATTTTGCACGATAAAAAAAAACTACAATGCATAAAAATAAACAAAAATCTGTTTTAGAATGCACAGGTGTATTTCAAGCCCTTTCATAATATGATACCCCATTTGGTATGTTAATCTTACTTTGAAAGTTGAAAATACTAATTATTTGCTCATGAACACATTTTAATTTTTTTTTGTGATGTAACCACAAATTCACGGTTTTCGGATTTTTCGCCTTACGTGTGCCCAACCGTTTAACCGATTGTGACGAAATTTGGTACAGAGATAGTTTGCATCTCGGGGAAGGACATTAGGCTACGTTTTATTCCGGAAAATCAAAGAGTTCCCAAGGGATTTTTAAAAACCTTAACCCACGCGGACGAAGTCGCGGGCATCATCTAGTTTTATATATTTAGATGTACAGAAATCGTTCAGTTACAGTTTTATTATACGTATAGATTACGACTGAATTTGACAGTAGGCATAAAATTATCTTTAGGTAAGCAAATTCGGAAATGCTCATTTTCCTAAGTGAATCGGGACCTCGTTAAAACTTACAACCTGGGTCTGGTACTCGTTACGCAGAAAACATGAAACAATAAAAATTCTGAAACATAACGTAGGTACTGTAGAGAGAGAGAGCCAGGCGTGCCAGACCTTCGTTGTTTTATAAAAGCTCAAAAGTTTCTCTGCGTATTGTCACCTACTTTTATCATCATTATCATCATCATCATCAACAACCAATAGACATAGGTCTCTTGTAAGGACTTCCACACGCCACGGTCTTGCGCCGTCTGGATCCAGCGGCTCCCTGCGACTCGTCTGATGTCGTCCGTCCACCTAGTGGGGGGCCTTCCAACGCTGCGTCTTCCGGTGCGAGGTCGCCATTCCAGCATCTTGGGACCCCAACGTCTATCGGTTGTACGAACTATGGGCAGGGCATCTACTTTCGGCTTTTATAAAATAACTAGCTTATGCTCGCGACTTCGTCCTCGTGAACTACACAAATTGCAACGCCTATTTCAGCCCCTTGGGGATTCAATTTTTAAAAATCCTTTCTTAGCGGATGCCTACGTCATAATAGCTGCATGCCAAATTTCAGCCCGATCCGTACAGTAGTTTGAGCTGTGCGTTGATAGACCAGTCGGACAGTCAGTCAGTCACCTTTCCTTTTATATATTTAGATGAAAGTGTGGCCCTCACAGGCTCTTTCTCTAGTAGAAAACGTAAAACATGAAACAATAAAAATCCTGAAACATGTACAACAAAAGTACAAACTACAAAGTTATGACTTCGATAACTACAATTCGTAAAATCCTGTACATAAAACTGTGAACTACGCAAATACGTAATGTTTGTTCGTTTTGCTGCGAACTTGTACTGTGCGAACCGTACACTGACGCGATCGTTCTATCGAAACTTCCGATTCTGTTGCTTAATATGATCAAATGATCAATCCTCAACCCATCCGGGGTCCTTTTTAGGGTTCCGTACCTCAAAAGGAAAAACGGAACCCTTATAGGATCACTTTGTTGTCTGTCAGTCTGTCAAGAAACCTACAGGGTACTTCCCGTTGACCTAGAATAATGAATTTTGGCAGGTAGGTAGATCTTTTAGCTGACATTTGTGGAAAGATCTGAAAACCGTGAATTTGTGGTTACATCACACAAAAAAAATTAAATTGTGGTCATAAATTAATAATTAGTATTTTCAATTTTCTAAGTAAGATAACTATATCAAGTGGGGTATCATATAAAAGGTCTTCACCTGAGCATTCTAAAACAGATTTTTATTTATTTTTATGTGTCATAGTTTTTGAATTATCCTGCAAAATGTCAAAAAAATACGACTGTAGTACGGAACCCTCATAGCGCGAGCCTGACTCGCACTTGGCCGGTTTTTTCACTGGGACTCAGTTCGCGAACGCGTCGCAGTTAAGACTGCGTGCGGCGGCGGGTGATGGAGAGAGGACCCTGGATTGATTCGAAACTAGTCGACTAAATAAATGAGTAAAGCCGGTTTGTCATACATGTATATTATAAATTTATTTTTGCGTTAGTGTGCATGTGTAACTTTAAATTCTGATAGATTTTACTGTCACAAGCGCGATGACGATTCCGTAGAGGGTTGAGCCGCCATATTGTAACTCAGAAGTTCCGACTCGGAGTAAGTTTAGTTTTGCTTTGTTATGAGTACTGGCAGTATGTATGTATGTATGTATGTATATACTTTATTGCACCACAGAAACACAAATGACAGGTTACAAAAAGAAATCTTAATAAGTAGGTACAAAAAGGCGGTCTTATCGCTAAATAGCGATCTCTTCCAGACAACCTTAACGCTAGGGAAAAAACGAACAAATGGACAATGGGAGGTGGTGTAAAATAAACCTAAATACCAATAGCTAAATAAACTAAACCATATAATAAGAATATAAAATACATATTGTTAATACACTAACAATAGCAACTAACACTAACAATGCAGTGTATACTATACAGTGATATTTTAGTTTCATTTACTTACATTTTATACAGCGTTACAACTTTGCGGCTAGGAATTGGAATGTTTATTTATATTGCGTAATCCCTGAAAGATTAGGATTTATGTACCTCTTTTTTGTTTTTTTTTTTATTTAGATACAAGTTAGCCCTTGACTGCAATCTCACCTGGTGGTAAGTGATGATGCAGTCTAAGATGATAGCGGGCTAACCTGGAAGGGGTATGGCAGTTTTTATTAAACCCATACCCCTTTGGTTTCTACACGGCATCGTACCGGAACGCTAAATCGCTTGGCGGCACGGCTTTGCCGGTATGGTGGTAACTAGCCACGACCGAAGCCTCCCACCAGACCAGACCAGAAATTTAGAAATTATAAAATTCCAAACCCCTGCCAGGAATCGAACCCGGGACCTCCCACTATTAAGACCACAGCGCTCACCACTGCGCCAGGGACCTCGTCTATTTAACTATGTTTATTTGAAAACTAGATGATGCCCGCGACTTCTTTCGCGTGGATTTAGCGCGTGGTTTACAAAAATCCCGCGGGAACTCTTTAATTTTCATGGATAAAAAGTAGCCTATGTCACAGAATATATAATAGTAGCCTATGTCACAGAATATATAATAGTACTACGGCCTATGTCCGGGATGTAAGCTAACTCTGTACCTAATTTCATCAAAATCGGTGAACGGATGGGCCGTGAAAAGCTAGCAAACAGATAGACAGACACACTTTCGCATTTATAATATTAGTATGGATAGTAAGTCTTTTCCTTTCTGACTTCTATTTTAAGAAGTAGGTAACTAGGAAGTTTTCCAGATTATTTAGATTATTTAAAGCGGCATCATCTAAATATATAAAAGGGAAAGGTGACTGACTGACTAACAGATCTATCTCACAGCTCAAACTACTGGACGGATCGGACTGTTTGGTATGCAGATAGCTAAAATGACGTAGACGCTATGAAAGGATTTTTGAAAATTCAACCCCTAAGTGGGTAAAAAAGGGGCCTAGTACACGCATACGAAGTCACGGGCATAAGCTAGTTCGTCAATAAAATCATAGTGTTACTTAGCTGAACATATCTCCGCTCCACTCTACCCCACTTCAGTGAACAGTCACCACAACCAACTGAAACATTTCGCCCCGAAGTGACAACAATAATAATTCCCCGTACATTTCGTACTCATTTGAATTCAAATGAACCGAATTTACATTTGAATTAAGAACGATGAATATTTTTCGTCCGTCCGCATTCCGCTATTCAGGAACGCGGGTACAATTTGCGGAATTTATTTAACAATGTTTTGACACTCATTTGATGTAATTGCAAAAGCTTTTAGTTTGCTAGGGTTCTGCAGTAAAACAAAAACCCTACCTTAAATCGTTCAAGTGCGATCATCGGAATCGCACACGAAGGTTCCTATCATCCTACAAGACATAAGAGTAATGTACTTTATAAATCTGTAAAGTCTACGCGAACAAAGTAACGGGCATAAGCTAGTTTGTCACTAAAAATCATAGATCTCATTGTGTTACTTAGCTAAGCACATCTCCACTCCGCCCTACTTCAGTGGACAGTCACCCTAACACCACAACCAACTGAAACATTTCGCCCCGAAGTGACAACAGTAATAATTCCCCGTACATTTCGTACTCATTTGAATTCAAATGAACCGAATTTACATTTGAATTAAGAACGATGAACATATTTCGTCCGTCCGCATTCCGCTATTCAGGAACGCGGGTACAATTTGCGGAATCAATTTGACAATGTTTTGACATTCATCTGATGTAATTGCAAATGCTATTGGTTTGCTAGGGTTCCGCAGTGAAACAAAAACTCTCATAGTTTCACGTTAATTCACACCCCTAAATCAAAATAGTTTCAACTCAAAACCTCACCCTTTTGAGATATAGTTTTATTTTCTGACTTGATTAGGTATATTAGTACAGAAAACTATGTGCTAAAAGTCCCTCAAATTGCTAATGCGCGTGGCCGCCATTTTAGTGACATCTGCACTAGACTGAAGTTTCGAGCTGATGGTATATTTTTATTTCGGCTGACGTCAAAATGACATTTCGATGTAATGAAACATGGTTCCAGCGCAATAGCAATTTGCGGTACTTATACCTGTCTTCGTTTTTCGTAGCCTAGCGTTTTGGTTACACCCTCTCACAACTCGCAAGTAGGTCATAGGTCCAATGAAAAATTTAACAGCGATCAAACAAGAACGAAAACGTTTCAACGTGGCCATCAGATTTCCTTTTAAACCACACAGACCCAGTTAGCCGTCTGTCAGCAACAGAGCGGATCCGATTGGCGATTAGGTCATCGTTTTTCGGATTTCCTAGGCTCAGTTAGGCTCCGTAATAGGTTTTCTCGCCTGTCCGTCATGGGGAATTTATTGCATCGCCCAACAAGTCGGGTTTGACGTGCAATTATTGTGCTGGCCTTTTATATTTCCACCGTGTATTTGTTATATTTTCTACTAGCTTATGCTCGCATCTTCGTCCGCGTGGACTACACAAATTTCAAACCCCTATTTTATCCACTTAGGGGTTGAATTTTCAAAAATCCTTTCTTAGAGGTTGCCTATGTCATAATAGCATGCCAAATTTTAGCCTGATCCATCCAGTTCGACCTGTGTGTTACTAGACTTAGTCAGCTTTTCCTTTTATATATTCAGACTAGAATAATAATTATGATGCTCACGACTTCTTCCACGTGGATTTAGGAAAACTACATTATTCCTGATTGACATCCATCCATACTAATATTATAAATGCGTGTCTGTCTGTCTGTCTGTCTGCTAGCTTTTCACGGCCCAACCGTTCAACCAAGTTTGATGAAATTTGGTATAGAGTTAGCCTACATCCCAGGGACATAGGCTACTTTTTATCCCGGAAAATTAAAGAGTTCCCACGGGATTTATAAAAAAACCTAATTCCACGCGTACGAAGTCGCGGGCATCAGCTAGTAGGCCATATTCCTGAGTGACACAGGCAACAAACAAAACATTTTCACATTTATAATGTGTAAATAAGCGATTAAAGTGTTTTAATTAAGTCTATGCAACAATCAACAAACAAAATGTTTTTATAGCAGAAACCTTAATTTTAAACTGCAGAAATAGTTACCTAAAACGTTCATCAGTAGAATTGGACGCTATCTCATAATACCATCAAATTAAAACAAAACCGTGGCACAGTTGAAGTGAAACGAGAAATTATCACGAACGCTATATTTTACTGCGGCGCTCTTACTCGCAGAGAAAATACGCTGCATTTTAATTCATTCGGAATGTTTTATTATCTCTAGCTATTACATGTCCTATGCAATGAAATTATACCCTTGACGTCATTCTCTTCATCATCATGAGTGACCCGTTACCGTTCCACTACTGAGCACACGTCTCCTTTCTGATTGAGAAGGGCTTAAGTCATAGTCTGCCACGCTGGCTATTTGCCTTTGAGAATATGCATGACTGAGAGTTCTCCGTCCAGTCCGAACTTGGCCAGCGTGATACACTTTTTTTTAGTACAACGGGTGGGGTTTGAAGTTTGAACCGCTGACCTTTCGGAATTGAGTTCGCTCCTTAACCGTTGAGCTATTGAGGCTATGACCAAACTCCCTTCTCATTCTGAGAAGAGACTCGTCCTCGTTAGTGAGCCAGCGACAGGATGATCACAGTTGAAGTGAAACGAGAAATTATCACGAACGCTATATTTTATTTTGAAGCCTCAATAGCTCAACGAGTAAAGGAGTGGACTGAAAACCGAAAGGTCGACGGTTCAAACCCCGCCCGTTGCACTATTGTCGTACCTACTCCTAGCACAAGCTTTACGCTTAGTTGGAGAGGAAAGGGGAATATTAGTCATTTAACATGGCCAATATTCTTTAAAAAAAAAAAAAAAAAATTTACTGCGGCGCTGTTACTCGCAGAGACGCCGCATTTTAATTCATTCGGAATGTTTTATTATGTCTAGTTAGTTTTTACATGTTAATTTGCTCATGTAGGTATCGTACGCGACAGGTCGAGATGGGAATCGGGGTATTGACGTCATTTTCACCAACCATCTGCGGCCCACTACTGAGCTCGGTAGGGCGATTGTCTAAAACCTGCATCAATCATTATTACAATCTCAATTGTTCTGGTTGGCTGAATTTGTGCGATTCTTGTTGCAACAATGCATTGTGGCCAATAGTGAGCGAGCATTAACCAATCAGCCCCCCAATTGTGTAAGAATAACCATTTCATGGCTATCGCAATCGTCAAGAAATTCTGCCCTTTGATTGGTTGATTCGCTGTTTACATTTTTTCACAGCCAATCAAAGGGCAGAATTCTTGACGATTGCGATAGCCATGAAATGGTTATTCTTACACAATTGGGGGGCAGATATGATTGCGATCGTGACATTGTAGCTGTCAAACAACCGCGGTAGGGCCACTGGTCTCCTATCTGTCTGCTACGCTGGCCCAGTGCCTCTGAGAACATGCATGACTGCGAGTTCTCCATAATGTCCTCAAAGGTGTGTGAAGTCTGCTAATCTGCACTTGGCCAGCGTGGTACACTATGGCCAAACTCTTCTCATTCTGAGAAGAGACTCGTGCTCATTAGTAAGTCGGTGACCGGATAATCACAGTTGAAGTGAAACGAGAAATTATCACGAACGCTATTATATCCGTATTTTCACGGATTCGGATCGGATGAGTGCGTGTTCGCCGTTAGAGCGATTTACACAATGCACTTCCGTCATCCGAGTTCTCTCCGTCATCCGTGAGAATATCTCGAATGTGCCTCGGATTAGGTATGTAGATATGTAAAAAATGTCGACTGAATAGTTTGGATTCGGATTAGAGATCGAATTAATGCGTAAACAATATCCGAGTTCGGTCCGAGTTTTTTATATCCGTATTTTCACGGACTCGGATCGAATGAGTGCGGAACCGCTGTAAGGCCAGCTTAAGATTTTATTGTAATATTTTCTATTATAAAAAAATTAAGAACTGTTATTTACACGTTCCTTACAGAGCAAGTAATTGCAAACATGCATTAACGAGTGTGCTTCGTAGAGCACGTAAGATCTGTGAAGATTTTAAAAATACTTAAATATTTACTTTGAGCATTTCGCTTACCGTTCAAACAGTTTTATGGTAAAGAGTTTCTTAAGAGTACCTACTCACTCCAAAGTAGACAAGCTAAGTGTATTTAGACAGGGCAAATGATTTCAATATAATTTACTTAACTAACTTCTATAAAAAGCTGTAATTAGGGATTGCAATCCCGCAAGACGGGATCCGGCATTCCCGCGGGATCCCGCTCCACTTATTAATCTGCTGGATCCCGCACCTTCAAAACGCGGATCCGCGGATCCCGCAAATTTAAATTTACCGCTAAAACATTCGTGAAGTTTTGCGTAAGAAAGCGAGTGGCTCGAGCACGACGTTGCCGTTTCGCACAGTGACACATAGACTCACCGACTACCATAGATTATGACCACCGTGCGCTTCGCGCGTCGTTTCTGTATGTGACAGACAGAGTGTTTTCGTATTCACCGTCCGGCGTTTAACGTAAGTATATTAATGTATTCTATTTATTTTTTGTTTTGTGCTATTTTATATGCTGATTATGCCCGTAAATGGGAATATGTCGTAATGTGGCGTGAACATTTGCTTACAAGTACACATTAAATACATACTTGCAGGTAACGAATAAATGAATCATGTCCAAGTCCAATGAAACTGAGAATTCCGAGAAAGGGAATAAAGGTGACGACAATCAACTTGGTAAAGGTCTGAGGCGTTATAATACGTACATAATGTAAGACTTGTTTAATTAATAATACTTGATTTTTGAAACAAAAACCTGTAGTTTCAATTCGATTTTATAACATAATTTTAAATAAGATAAAGTATTAATTTTTCGATCTTATAGCCCTATAAGATCAAAAAATTAATACTTTATCTTACATACAAACGGCAAAAAGTTGAACTACTGTGAATAATTTCAAATATGCGGGATCCCTCGGATCCCGCGCGGGATTCATCAATCCCGCATATCAATCCCGCGGGATTGAGTGAGCTGCGGGATTGCAATCCCTAGCTGTAATAGCCTAGTGGTTAGGACATCCGCCTCTTGATCGGAGGTTGGGGATTCGATCCCGGGCACGGACCTCTAACTTTTCGGAGTTATGTGCGTTTTAAGTATACTCAATTAAATATCACTTGCTTTAACGGTGAAGGAAAACATCGTGAGGAAACCTGCATGTCTGAGAGTTTTCCATGATGTTCTCGAAGGTGTGTGAAGTCTGATAATCCGCACTCGGCCAGCGTGGTGGACTATGTCCAAACCCTTCTCATTGTGAGTAGAAATCCGTGTTCAAAAGCGAGCCGGCGGCGTTGGGTTACTGATGATGATGGATTCTGCGCGATTTTGATGATGGATTTGGCGCGATTTTGATGATGGAAGCGCAAATCCTCGAGAACAGCTGAACCGATTTCGCTAATTCTTTTTTTATAATACTTCTTGAAGTACGAGGATGGTTCTTACGGAGAGAAAATTGCCTGAAAAAGTCTAAAAACAACACTTTTCTATATTCCATACAAAAGATTCGTAATAATACTTAAAAGTCAATTTGAACTTTAATGCCATACCATAAGGTTTAAGTGTTAGTGGAGGGGTTCCGGGAAGGCTGACATGATGTCCCGAATAGCAGAATAAGTATTAAAAAAATATTAAAGAATCGACTGTTAGGTGGTACGAAGTTCGCTGGGTCAGCTAGTGTCAAATATAAATACAAACCTACATAGGTACATACATCAATCAATCAATCAATCAATCAGCCTATTTGCGTCCACTGCTGGACATAGGCCTTCTACTTACCAAACTACAAGAAGTTTATATTACCTAAGAATAATAATAAGTATGGAACTAGAACATGTTCATATATCTTAGCAAATATAATGAATAACTTACCTTTAACTCTGCAAAATACCTACAGTAAAAGAGCGATTTATATAAGAAATTGTAAGAGGCACTTCCTGGATCTAGGTGCCTCTTTGGATGCCTAGTCTAGGTCTAGGAAGTGTTTCATGTAACGATATTTTATATGTACAAATATGCACTAATTAACAGCTTTTAATTTTTATAACAGTTTTTTACCTAGATTTTATTAAATTTGTATAACGCGAACTCGCCATCCTCACATAAACTTTAACAGTTTCTAGAGGATGGCGAACTGTTTATTTTAAAATGTATTATTGAAATTTACGTGATCAAAAAAAAAAAAAAAAAAAAAAAAAAGAGCACGCCACCACACACGATCCTCCGCCTTCCTCATCCACCCACTTCCCGCTCTCCACTCCAGAACACGTCTGCCCCATCGGCCATCGGTTCTGCGGCAGACGTGGCCTGCCCACTGCCACTTCAGCTGGCTAATTCGTTGGGCTATGTCGGTCACTCTGGTTCTCCTACGGATTTCCTCGTTACGGATTTTACAATTCAACATAGCCCGCTCCATAGCCCGCTGAGCGACTTTGAACTTGTGGACAAGGCCAACTGTCAGCGCCCACGTCTCAGCGCCATACGTCATCACAGGTAGGACACACTCATTGAAGACTTTCGTGTTTAGGCTTATATACATACATAGACTGCTAAAATCACAACCCTTTCTTTTGAATTTGCCGTAGTCGGGTAAAAAATAGACTTAGTTAACCGACGATCTATTTCAAGTATTCAAAGCAGTATTTCAATGAATAAAGTTAACTAGCTAAAGAGAAGCTATTATGTCGTACGCGGAACGACTTCTCATCACACCATCTAGCCATTATACCATTCCTAGCTACTATTTGAAACGCTTTTCAAATACTATGTATTTCAATACTAGATTACACACGCGACTTCATCCACGTGGAATTAGGTTCTTTTAAAAATCCCGTGGGAACTCATTGATTCTGGTATCAATGAATCTTCTAAATATAAATAAAACTGTGGAACCAACTCCCATCGGCGGTGTTCCCACTAGATTATCATCATCATCGCGTGCCTTCTTCAAAACGAAGTTTGGAGGTCATCATGCGAAAAGATTAGATAGATTATAACATAGTGTTATTCAAGGGGCGGACCAACAAATTCCTTAAAGGCCGGCAACGCATTAGCGGCTCCTCTGGTGCTGCAAATGTTCATGGGCGGCGGTAATCACTTAACATCAGGTGACCCGCCTGCTCGTTTGCTAAAAAAAAAAAGTGACTTACTGACTGATCTATCAACGCACAGCTCAAATTATTGGACAGATCGGGCTGAAATTTGGCATGCAGATAGCTATTATGACGTAGGATATGCATCCGCATAAGAAAGGATTTTTAAATATACAACCCCTAAGGGGTAAATAGGGGTTTGAAATAATTTGTGTAGTCCACGCGGACGAAGTCGCGAGCATAAGCTAGTTTCGCATAAATATATACCCATGTCTCGACATCAAAATAATAGGACGGTTTTACACACAAACAATATGACGCAACGATATATTATTCAAACTCGAAGCTTGATTACCTACTAGATATTATTATAACGTATGACAATCTGTTATTGCGTCACCACATAGGGGTAATGTTATATGTTTGTTTGTTTGTTACGAACTTAGTTATCTCACTTATCACAATAATAATTTTCTTAATAGCAGGTCTAATCGAAGCTATGGACTTGTTTGTTCTTTCTCCATCTTAATCGTATTCCTTACTTATTACTAAACTGTGATAGCCTAGTGATTAGGAGGCCTCCTATACGGGAGGTCGGGGGTTCGATCCCGCACACGCACCTTTAACTTCTCAAGGTTATGTGCATTTTAATAAATTAAATATCACTTGCTTTAACGGTGAAGGAAAACATCGTGAGGAAACCTGCATGCCTGGGAGTTCTACATTTTCTCAAAGGTGCGTGAACCTTTCTCACTCTGAGAGGAGACCCGTGTTCTGTAGTGGGCCGGTAACGGGTTGATCATGATGATGATGACCGGCTTGTTGTTTCTCCGTCTTCATCGTATTCCTTATCACTGAGGATAAGAATTTCTTTCGATCACTATCATATCATTACTCATCTATTCAAATATTATAAATGCGAAAGTGTGTTTGTTTGTTTGTCTTTCCTTTATGCCCTAACCAAGCAACCAATCGACTAGATTTTTGGCATAAAGATGAGTCCCGCAAATCGCTAACGCGCGTGGCCACCATTTTAGTGACGTCAGCACAAGACTGAAGTTTCGAGCTGATGGTATATTTTTATTTTGGCTGACGTCATTTCGATGTTAATTAGACATGGTTCCAGTGCAATAGCAATTTGCGGGACTTATACAATAAATCTCAAAGCATAATATCGAGCAAATATTTTCAACAGAACAGAAGTGACAATAATAATTCGCGAGGCATTTTGTTCTCATTCGAATTCAAATGTACCGAATTTGCATTTGAATTAGGAACAGAGAACGTTTTTCAACGACCGACCATTCGGTCTGGGAACCCCTGAAAGGGGCCGGTGGAAATACGGAACCACATTCGCTACACTGTTTTGACATTCATTTGACGTAATCTGCATGATTTCGGGTTGAATCTAATGGTGTAAGAGCTGAGAAGTAATTTAATTAAAGTGGTTTTACACCGGCTGTTTTTAGGGATCCGTAACTCAAAAAAAAGTAACTGTTATAGGATCACTTTCTTATCTGTCTGTCCGTCTGTCGTGTCTGTCAAGAAAACCTATAGGGTACTTCCCATTAACTTAGAGTCATGAAATTTGGCAGGTCGGGTACTTCCCGTTAACCTAGAGTCATGAAATTTGGCAGGTAGGGTACTTCCCGTTAACCTAGAGTCATGAAATTTGGCAGGTAGGGTACTTCCCGTTAACCTAGAGTCATGAAATTTGGCAGGTAGGGTACTTCCCGTTAACCTAGAGTCATGAAATTTGGCAGGTAGGGTACTTCCCGTTAACCTTGAGTCATGAAATTTGGCAGGTAGGGTACTTCCCGTTAACCCTGAGTCATGAAATTTGGCGAGTAGGGTACTTCCCGTTAACCTAGAGTCATGAAATTTGGCATCTCGATTGCTATCTCGACCTGTCACGTCTAATACCTACACTTAACTTGTGCAAGCTCAGATAAAAACGTGAAATAAAATGTCGACTACAGAAACAGTTTAAAAGCTCTCACGACAACAAAACATAAAGTTAGATTGGTTGCAGTATGCACCTTTGACAAGTGTAATTTCACCAACTCCGTCTATAAAGTTCGCGGAACTACATCGTAATGTTAGCTTTTTTAAAACGCTCGTTCTTGGATTTCGTAAGAAAAAAACAAATTTACCAAAAATTCTGCGCTCACTACGCGCGCTTTAAAAAATTTGCTCTAAAATAGCATTCCTATCTATCATTGTGAGAGGATAGGTACGTACCCATGCTTAGTAGTGGGCCGGTGATATGAAGAATTAAGTTATTATACCCATACTTATAAGAAAATAAAATAAGTTTTTCAGTCTGCGTATTTTAGCTGAAACTAGAAGCTTTCATAGCGAGTGACTTGACTAATTCAAAATCACAAAATTGTAACAAAATACGTACACATTGCTTGCGTAGGTTCAGATAAAAACGTGAAATAAAATGTCAACTAACAGAAACAGTTTAAAAGCTCTCGCGACAACAAAATATAAACTGTTGTATTGGTTGCAGTATGCACCTTTGACAAGTGTAATTTTGCCAACTCCGTGTATAAAGTCCGCGGAACTACGTCGTAATGTTCGCTTTTAATAACCCTCGCTCTTGGATTTCGTAAGAAAAAAACAAATTTACAAAAATTTCGCGCTCACTACGCGCGCTTTAAAAAATTTGCTCTAAAATAGCATTCCTATCTATCATTGTGAGAGGATAGGTACGTACCCATGCTCAGTAGTGGGCCGGCGATATGAAGAATTAAGTTATTATACCCATTCTTATAAGAAAACAAAATAAGTTTTACTAAGTAAAACTAGAAGCTTTCATAGCGAGTGACTAGACTGATTCAAAATCACAAAATTGTAACAACATACGTACACATTGCTTCGTAGGTTCAGATAAAAACGTGAAATAAAATGTCAACTAACAGAAACAGTTTAAAAGCTCTCGCGACAACAAAATATAAACTGTTGTATTGGTTGCAGTATGCACCTTTGACAAGTGTAATTTTGCCAACTCCGTGTATAAAGTCCGCGGAACTACGTCGTAATGTTCGCTTTTAATAACCCTCGCTCTTGGATTTCGTAAGAAAAAAACAAATTTACAAAAATTTCGCGCTCACTACGCGCGCTTTAAAAAATTTGCTCTAAAATAGCATTCCTATCTATCATTGTGAGAGGATAGGTACGTACCCATGCTCAGTAGTGAGCCGGCGATATGAAGAATTAAGTTATTATACCCATACTTACAAGAAAACAAACTAAGTTTTTCAGTCTGCGTATTTTAGCTGAAACTATAATAGCGAGTGACTAGACTGATTCAAAATCACAAAATTGTAACAAAATACGTACACATAGCTTGCGTATGTTCAGATAAAAACGTCAAATAAAATGTCAACTAACAGAAACAGTTTAAAAGCTCTCGCGACAACAAAATATAAAGTTGTATTGGTTGCAGTATGCACCTTTGACAAGTGTAATTTCACCAACTCCGTGTATAAAGTCCGCGGAACTACGTCGTAATGTTCGCTTTTAAAAAGCGCTCGACGAACTTTCACGTTCAACTTGCTGTAATAAAAGCTCTGATAAACACAGCGCGGGAAAGTAGCGATTCGTGGCGGCCATAACATGAAATGAAATAAAATGAAATGATTTTACTTATTTCATACTAACTGACGCCCGCGACTTCATCCGCGTTGAATTAGGTTTTTAAAAATCCCGTGGGAACTCTTTGATTTTCCGGGATTGAAAGTCTATGTCACTCTCCAGGTCTTTATCTATACCCATGCAAAACTCACATCAATCCCTTGTACCGTTGCGACGTTATTGAAGGACAAACCAACAAACAAAAACACTTTCGCTTTTATAATAAGGGTACTGAAGGGTAGTTAAAAAAAAGCTAAGGAAAGCGAGATTATAGTAACTTGAAGGAGCCGTCTTATAAGCATTGTCGCACCGCTCTCACGTTGTGTTTGCCCAAGCCTTAGTCATGTTACGTGTTATTAAACAGTGTTTTTATATTGAGAGCGTATTTTTATTTACTGACATTTTCATTACAAATTTTTTCTTTTTGTTTAAATGAGTTGCAAAGTTTTTACTCACGTCTTTTTTGTTTTTTAAACATTATTTATGGTTTTTTAAACTAGTGAATTGATCTTACTTGTAGCTTTAAGTGACATTTTGAGATGGTGTTAAGTTATAGCTTGATAAGTTTTGACGACCTCCCTGGCGCAGTGGTGAGCGCTGTGGTCTTAATAGTAGGAGGTCCCGGGTTCGATTCCTGGCAGGGGTTTGGAATTTTATAATTTCTAAATTTCTGGTCTGGTCTGGTGGGAGGCTTCGGCCGTGGCTAGTTACCACCCTACCGGCAAAGCCGTGCCGCCAAGCGATTTAGCGTTCCGGTACGATGCCGTGTAGAAACCAAAGGGGTATGGGTTTAATAAAAACTGCCATACCCCTTCCAGGTTAGCCCGCTATCATCTTAGACTGCATCATCACTTACCACCAGGTGAGATTGCAGTCAAGGGCTAACTTGTATCTGAATATTGAAAAAAAAAACAGATAACTGGTCGATTCCTGAAAAGCTGCATCATTGCTACAATCTCAATTGTTGTGATTGGCTGAATCAGTAGGTACCCTAATTATAAATGCGAAAGTTTGTTTGTTTGTTGGTTTGTTCTTCAATCACATCGCAACGGATTGACGTGATTTTTGCATGGGTATAGATAAAGACCTGGAGAGTGACATAGGTTACTTTTTATCCCGGAAAATCCCAAGGGATTTAAAAAAACCAAATTCCACAAGAACGAAGTCGCGGGTAACAGCTAGTAATTAATATACTTACCTGCTTAATACTTAAAACATTTCACTCCATTAGATTTCAAAGTACAGTGGAAACTCGATTAACCGGACTTATTGTTGTCGTTAGGGATTCGGATAATCGAATATCCGGATAATCGAATGTATGAAGAAAAGCACGTTTTGTGCATATTATGTAGTTCACCATAATAGTATTTTTAATTTTCAAAGTAAGACAACCAAGTGGGATATCATATGAGGGCTTCACCTGTACATTCTAAAACAGGTTTTTATTTATTTTTATGCATAATAGTTTTTGATTTATCGTACAAAATGGCGGAAAAATACCCGAGTATGGAACCCTCGGTGCACGAGTGCTGACTCGCACTTGGCCGAACAATTTTCGGTTGGTAGTCCGGATAATTGCGAATCCGTATAACCGAGGACCGGATAATCGAGTTTCTACTGTAGTAGTAGTGATGAGACTGGAGTAGGTACTTTATTAATTACTATGAATTATAAGATAAACAAGCATGTATAATTACTGAGTACTTCTAACAATTTATTTGAAGAGAGTCGACTCTAGAGAACGCTAATTTACTTAAACATAGAATATATTTTTATAACGTAACTTACTCACTTAATTAAATCATAGTAGTAGATATTTTTAACTAACATTAAGAATTGGTTTAATTAACATTGACTTGCGTTGACACATTGGCTCCGTGTCATATCAGGGAGAGAGCATCAAGACCGGTGGCCCTACCGCGGTTGTTTGACAGCTACAATGTCACGATCGCAATTATCTCTGATTGGTTAATGCTCGCTCACTATTGGCCACAATGCATTGTTGCAACAAGAATCGCACAAATTCAGCCAATCAGAACAATTGAGATTGTAATAATGATTGATGCAGGTTTTAGACAATCGCCCTACCGAGCTCAGTAGTGGGCCGCAGATGGTTGGTGACGATGAAAATGACGTCAATACCCCGATTCCCATGTCGACTTGTCGCCTACTATACCTACATGAGCAAAGTAACATGTAAAAGCTAACTAACATAATAAAACATTCCGAATGAATTAAAATGCAGCGTATTTTCTCTGCGAGTAACAGCGCCGCAGTAAAATATAGCGTTCGTGATAATTTCTCGTTTCACTTCAACTGTGATCATCCTGTCCGGAGCCGCAGCAGAAACAGCTGAAAACGGCAAGCGGCGCAAGTATGCGTCTCTTATCGAGAGTTACATTTTTGTTCCGTTTGCCGTGGAGACCCTGGGACCAGTCTTAGTGCAAAAAATTTTTTACGAGACATTTCACCGCGATTAATAACCCATCTGGTAACAAAATGGCTGGCACATTTTTTGCGCAACGGATCAGCCTGGCTGTCCAGCGCGGAAATGCAGCCAGTGTTCTTGGCACCATTCCACGCGGGCATGATTTGTATAGTAATTAGATAAGGCTAGCTTTAAGTTTTATTGTAATATTTTCACCATATTAAAAAAACATTAAGAATTCATAGAAAGAAAGAACGAAAGAAAAGACGTTTATTTATACAATTGTGCCACACATCACAACTTAAAGCTAAGAGCTGGTTATTCCGGAGCTTCTTCCACCTGAGAACAAGCAAAAGAATAGCATAGCATAGCATAGTATATCAAATGGTCTTGGTCTAGGAAGTCGGTTACCCATCCAGTTACCTACTTGCATCGACGTCGACATCAATTAATATGCGACCATTGCGTTGCAAGTCCTATTCTCTTATATAAGTGTCGCATAAATCAAAGTAGTTGCCACTTTAACATTAAGAATTCATAGCACAACATATCAACGTCGAAATAAACAGTATAAACGGTGTACTGCAGGTGGGTGCAATTTACCCGCCAACGAACTAAAATATTATTCATCTAAACTGCAGACAGGTTTAAATCTCTACCTATTTGTCTTTCAATAAATTACTTAACAACGATTCGTTAAAAATTGTATGGTCTTTCTCTATGGTATGCCAACTGTCTGCTCTATAAGGGACGTAGGTGGTCCGTCACCCTTCCAGTTACCTACTTGGGTCGACGTCGCTTAGCCAGCAAAATCGATTTTACATGCGATGTCGCAACGGAGCCATATTTTCTTATAAGTGTCGCATAAATCAAAGTAGTTGCCACTTTAACATTAAGAATTCATAGCACAGCATATCAACGTCGAAATAAACAGTATAAACGATGTACTGCAGGTGGGTGCAATTTACCCGCCAACGAACTAAAATATTATTCATCTAAACTGCAGACAGGTTTAAATCTCTACCTATTTGTCTGTCAATAAATTACTTAACAACGATTCGTTAAAAATTGTATGGTCTTTCTCTATGGTATGCCAACTGTCTGCTCTATAAGGGACGTAGGTGGTCCGTCACCCTTCCAGTTACCTACTTGGGTCGACGTCGCTTAACCAGCAAAATCGATTTTACATGCGATGTCGCAACGGAGCCATATTTTCTTATAAGTGTCGCATAAATCAAAGTAGTTGCCACTTTAACATTAAGAATTCATAGCACAGCATATCAACGTCGAAATAAACAGTATAAACGGTGTACTGCAGGTGGGTACAATTTACCCGCCAACGAACTAAAATATTATTCATCTAAACTGCAGACAGGTTCAAATCTCTATCTATTTGTCTGTCAATAAATTACTTAACAACGTTTTTATTCGTTAAAAATTGTTTGGTCTTTCTCTATGGTATGCCAACTGTCTGCTCTAATATATATAATAATAAATAATATAATAAGGGACGTAGGTGGTCCGTCACCCATCCAGTTACCTACTTGGGTCGACGTCGCTTAACCAGCAAAATCGATTTTACATGCGATGTCGCAACGGAGCCATATTTTCTTATAAGTGTCGCATAAATCAAAGTAGTTGCCACTTTAACATTAACAATTCATAGCACAGCATATCAACGTCGAAATAAACAGTATAAACGATGTACTGCAGGTGGGTGCAATTTACCCGCCAACGAACTAAAATATTATTCATCTAAACTGCTGACAGGTTTAAATCTCTACCTATTTGTCTTTCAATAAACTACTTAACAACGATTCGTTAAAAATTGTATGGTCTTTCTCTATGGTATGCCAACTGTCTGCTCTATAAGGGACGTAGGTGGTCCGTCACCCATCCAGTTACCTACTTGGGTCGACGTCGCTTAACCAGCAAAATCGATTTTACATGCGATGTCGCAACGGAGCCATATTTTCTTATAAGTGTCGCATAAATCAAAGTAGTTGCCACTTTAACATTAACAATTCATAGCACAACATATCAACGTCAAAATAAACAGTATAAACGATGTACTGCAGGTGGGTGCAATTTACCCGCCAACGAACTAAAATATTATTCATCTAAACTGCAGACAGGTTTAAATCTCGGCGAGCAGAAATGTGCACACTTTTATTAAAAAATCCCGCTGAATAGGACGAAAAGCACCTCTCGGAGTTCTATAACACACGATAATAAATCTTTCAGAGTCGATAATATTTGCTTGCGTTTATTGAAAGTACGGATCCGAATGTGGAAATGTGATGTAAGTGTATTTTCAAAGTAACACCTGACTTGAGGAGTCAATGGTCGTATAAGTACCGCAAATTGCTAATGAGCGTGGCCGCCTTCTAGTGACGTCAGCACTAGACTGAAGTTTCGAGCTGATGGTATGAGGATGGTATATTTTTATTTCGGCTGACGTCAAAATTACGTCATATCGATGTTAATGAGACATGGTTCCAATTTGCGGGACTTATGGTCCGTTATAGGTGCGATAGAGTAGAGTAAATATATAAGTCATATTAATTCAAGCTTTGATAGACAGATGACACGCTTTTGAAAGCTTTGACGCTTTTGTATCGCTTAAAATAGTCGTTCTACCTCTCTGTGATTGTAAATTCGGAATATCATCAATACATTTACATGTTTCGTCGGTTTGGACGAGTTCGTCACGCTTTGCGCCGAATTAATGTGAACGCAGCATTATGCCTTAGCACTCCGTCAACCCCTCGTCTGCGATCGTGTATAAATATGTGTAAAATCCGCGACAGGTCGAGCCATTGGGGTATGAGGCGGGGGGACGCCCCGCACGCCCTCATGTCATCCAAATTTTCAGTTCCTCTGGTGCTCCAAATGTTAATGGGCGGCAGCAATCACTTAACATCAAGTGACCCGCCTTTCGTTTGCTCGCTATTTCTTTTTTTTTTAATCCACTTCCAAGCAAGCGCGCTCCATCTTAGGCTGCATCATCACTTGGCAGTAGCTTTGATGGCAGCCAAGCGATAAGTCAAAAAAAACTTGTATAAAAATAAAATAAAAATATACTTACTCATTAGAAAACCATTTTTTTTATTCTTTACAATGTTCATCGAGAAACATCCAATAAAAATAGACTCATTAGAAAACTGTCTTTTTCATTCTTTACAATGTTTATCGAGAAACATCCAAATAGATCAACAAATAGCGAAGTCTCGTCTCACAGCGGCTAAAATAGCGAAGCTATTACAACCGTGCAGCTCAAAACTGGCTTTCATAAGCTTGAATAGCTTCAGGTTGAGCTTCAGGTTTTACTTTTTATAGCGAAAAATGGAGCCTGTGGGGTTAGTATGAAATTTCTCATGTCGCAAACGTTGATAGAATTCGAGTATTGAAATATAATAGCGTCAGAGTAAAATAGATCTAAAGGTCCTTTATTTAAAATTGCCGTTGCCTCGGCTGGGCAGCATTCGGAAAGCTTCGAGATGTCTTCTCTTCCAAAATTCCCCAGCGATTGAAGGCCAAAGTCTTTGAACAGTGCGTGTTGCCAGTGATGACATAGATCTAGACATAGTCGCTAACATAAGAAAACTCAAAGTTACTCAGCGTGCGATGGAGTTTCTCTACGTGATCAAATCGGAAATGAGGAGATCCGTTGGAGAATCAGAATAACCGACATAGCTAAAGAGCTTGCGAAGAGGCAATGGGCAGAATAGTTCGAAAAAAATTGTAGACATTAGGGGTGCTAGAATGGTGACCTCGCACCGGTAAGCGGAGCGTTGGAAGACCCTCTATTAGGTGGACAGACGCGATGGTGCAAACTGCAAGACCGTGACGTGTGAAAGTCCATACAAGAGACCTATGTCCTTCCGTTGATGATGATTTGGTGCCAGCTATTTTTATTTCGCACTTGAATAGCTATCTGTAGATGTTTGGATGAACTTGAGCTTAAAACAAGGCAGTAACGTCAATTTTACGTTGACATTAAAGTATTTCAACGTTCAAATTCTATCAACGTTAACGAGTTGTAAAGTCTCATACTAACCCTACAGTTCTCTGAATTCAGGGTCTGAAGTGGCAAATAGTTTTTTAACGTCACTGCGCAATGGAAATTCCAAAAAAAAAATTGTATGCTTTAAATAAAAAAATTGAATTTTATGCAATGGTTTTGAATTTAAAAATATTTTATTGAATACTTTCTAACCGCGTTTCCTTTCGTGTACACTTAAATCGAGTATTTTTAAAGAAACATTGCATAGGCATCTTCTTGGCAAGCGCGTTCCAATCTAGACCTCATCATTTGCTTTATATCAGGAACGATTTTTTTAATGTCAGATAGGCTTGCTATTGACGACAATCATGCCTGAGAAGGCATTCAAGTTATAGGTACTTGTAGCTAAAGCTCATTTCACACTACGGGATATACATTATACTAATTGCAATTACTTAATTAAATAAAGACAATTAATTACGTAAACTTAAAACTAAAGCCAAGAGGGTTCCAAACTTGTACTCTTTTATTATGACCATATCACAGTATCCCTTAAAACATATTAGAATTATCAAAGCTGTTAAAGCAATTCATTCCCAAGCTTTCTTATCATTTAAATAATTTTTCCAGGATTTTTCCTAATATTTTTTTAATTGAAAAAGAAAGGGTTCAAGAAGGAAAAATCAAAAACTACGCAATTTTAGTTTTCGCGCTTATTTCTTTTAATCTATTTTTGTGTACAAAACATTAAAATTCTATAGAATAGTCGTGTTAATTAAGTGTATCTTAGAGCTGCATAAAGCTGCAACTATTCTTTATTTTAAGTTTCATTGAAAACCTCATAATAAATTGAATTATTTTCACTTTTTTAATTAATAAAATTATGTAGTACCTACCCGTTAACAAAGCAATCTCTTGGTAAAAAACATAACATTTAATTGAAAAGGCTTTTAAAATTATTCAAAAGTATATTCAAAAGAAAATATTTTTGAACGTAAGTAATATTTTACATGTAGTAATTAACGTTTCAATGTACAAAAAAAGAACTTTTCACTCGAGAATAACAAATTACTAACTACTCAAAAAAATACGTGAAAAAATACCCCCTAAAGTACTTTCATAATTAATGGATACAGCGCTTTAAGAATGGTATCCGAAACGAGCGAGGCATTTTTCTTATTTTTTTTCCGAGTCTTGAAATTGTAAAAGCCCCTTCTAAAATAATAGAGAGGGGGT
Organism: Maniola hyperantus; assembly: GCF_902806685.2. Taxonomy (NCBI): domain Eukaryota; kingdom Metazoa; phylum Arthropoda; class Insecta; order Lepidoptera; family Nymphalidae; genus Maniola; species Maniola hyperantus. The sequence goes on from NC_048560.1 coordinate 7,780,598, forward strand.
CGAAAGTACCACTCGCGATAGAGTCCCGGTTGAATGCGGAGAGCTCTCCAACCACGGGCAGATATTTACGGGTTGATAGACGCCATTTTAGAATACAAAATTCAAATCTCGAGTCATCTTAATTAGCGAAGCTCGAATGTCGTGTTGAATCTTGGAACTTTTATATTGAAATAACTTGCTCATGTAGTTTTATAAGAGCCCGTGGCAAATTTTAAGTAGATGCTTGATCACAGCTGAAAGTAAAATGGTTATTCTGCGTTGCCTCATCATAGTATTTTAATTTTAGTTGAGTATCAAAGTTATTAACTACCAATCTCACTGTAATTTTATTACATCGTACGTCGAATTGTACCTACAATATTATGTTGTGCCTAACTATAAAATATTGTACATACAATAAAAGCGCTTTTTACTCTTTTCTCTACGTCATTGCAAATTACTTAAACCTGCCAGCTTACAATCAATTTTAGTGTAAACGGAGACAAACAGGTGGTCCTAATCATCTACCAAAATCTCATACATAGCATGAAAAAAGGTTATATGAAACTCAAATATTTTTATTGCAATTTTGTCTAGAGAGTCCTTCTAGCTTACGTTACAGTTTCAACGTCTTTTTTATACTCAATAAGATTTATAATTTACCTATATAATTATTTGCCTTCATTATCTTTTTTTTATATTTCACACACCACCTGATAATAATATCAATATTTCAGGGTCCATGAAGATATAAACTTGAAAAATTTATTTTTAAAAAATAAGTTTCGTAGACCCTACCCACTTTGATTTGACTGGCAGCAGCCTACACAGCCATTCCAGAACAAACCTAACAAACTTCAGAGTTTATCAAGCACCTCGTTTAAATACGCTAAAGGCTCTCGGACTATAACTTTCTCATCTAGGCGGAAAATTAAATATTAAATGTAATACGAATAACGAGAAGTGTACACTCGGGAAGTTGTTAAATTAGAATTTTTTCACGTAAATAATATTGAATACATGTTTTTATAGAAAGTAGAGACTATATGTACCACAGAGTGGGTTTGAATACAGTAAATAGAGTTTTGAAATATTATAATACGTAAGAGTAAAAGGAAACTTTGGTAGGTACAAAAATTGTAATACTTAATTTTTTTTAATTTACTTCTGTAACCACAAATTTCATAATCATCATCATCATCATCATCATGCTCATCACCGGCTCAATAGTAAGCGCGGGTCACCTGTCAGAATGAGAAAGAAAGGTTTCGCCATGAGGCATTTTGAAAACATTATGGAGAACTCTCAGCTCAGGCATGTAGGTTTCCTCACGGTGTTTTCCTTCACCGATAAAGCAAGAGATATTAATTTAAAACGCACATAACTCCAAAAAGTTGAAGTTAGAAAAAATGCTCGTTTAAAACATTGATACAAATTAACTAAAACAAATACTCTTTCAGTTAAACTATACTCTTTAACTGCCTCGTGTTTGGTTAGTCATCATCATCATGATCAACCCATCACCGGCTCACTACAGAGCACGGGTTTCCTCTTAGAGTGAGAAGGGCTTTAGCCATAGTCTACCAAGCTGGCCATGTGAGGATTGGTAGACTTCACACACCTTTGAGAACTAATGTTCTCAAAGGTGTGTGATTATTCCATAATTGGAGAACTGTCAGGCATGCAGGTTTCCTCACGATGTTTTTCTTCACCGTTAAAGCGCACATAACATTTGGTTAGTATTAAATCCAAATCAACACTTTACCACTTAAGAGCAAAGATTTCTTAAACATTTAACTTGCAATATTTTTCAACGGACTTAGCAACTCGTAAAAGTTAAAGTTAAAATAAATCGTTTTAAAAGTTAGACGATTTTGTTCAGAATAAAAAGAAAAACAGATTTTTTTAAACGGAAAGTTAAATATTAAACTCATTTATGTACTTTTGGGTTAGCTGGAGTGTTACAGATTGAATCATTACCTCACTACCCATTATAAATGCGAAAGTCTGTTTGTTTGTTGGTTTATTGGTTACTCAATAACGGCGCAACGGAGCAACGAATCAGCGAGATTTTTTTCCATGGATATAATTAAAGACCTGGAGAGTGACATAAGTTACTTTTCACCCCGGAAATTCAAAGAGTTCTAACAGGATTTTCCAAAACCTTAATCCACGCGACACACGGACGCGAATCACGGACATCAGCTAATATAAGTAAGTGAACTTCACACACCTTTGAGAACATTATGGAAAACTCTCAGGCATGCAGGTTTCCTCACGATGTTTTCCTTCACCGTTAAAGCAAGTGATATTACTTAAAACGCACATAACTCCGAAAAGTTAGAGGTGCGTGCCCGGGATCGAACCCCCGACCTCCGATTAGAAGACGGACGTCCTAACCACTAGGCTATCACAGCTTTTATAGGCACATGCTTGACCACAATCACACCTGATGGAAAGTGATGCTGTGGCCTAAGAGGGCGTTTAGCTAGAAGATGCCTATTCATTCTTGTTTGTCTTATTATTAGATTAATTCTTGAAAACCATTCATATCAAAACAAAAGCCTTCATTTTATCGAGAAAAATTTTCAGAAAATAGAAATACTGTACTGTACCGATGTAAAATATTGAAAACGTGGAAAACATGCTTCAGTATATTTTCCATACTCAAACAAAAGTGTTCAAGGCTTCGAGTGACCTTTGAGACAAGAAAGAAAGAAGAAAGTGACCTTTCTCGTAGCACGCTCCACTGGGCAGGCAAATTAAATCACACGAGGCAAGAAACAAAACACATTTAGTGAAACTACTCTCGTGGATTCCTTTCCAGATCCCTTTCCGCCGCTCTGGAGATTTGGAATTAGGAAAAATATGGTGGGAAAATAGTTGTTCAATTTGGGTCATAATTTGCAAAATTTTATTGGTTTTTAGGACCACACCCTGTAATAATTAAAGTATGTGCTTGTAGGCCTACAAGTCCCGCAAATTGCTATTGCGCTGGAACCATGCCACATTACAAATATTTTTATTTCGGCTGACGTCAGTACCCGTAGTACAAGATTTTACGTCTCACCAAACGAAACCAAATTCGAGAGTCGAAATACTTCCGCGTTACAGTAAAATGGACCTAAACAGCCTTGAATTGAAGTCAAATATTCAATGCCACTGATTTTAATTTCGCAATGTTTCCGCTTGGAGCGCTGGCTGTAGAAGTGTAGACAAACTTGAGCTTTAAAACAAGGCTTTTAAGATCCAGTTTACTGTAACGCGGAAGTATTTCGACTCTCGAATTTGGTTTGGTTTGGTGAGACGTAAAATCTTGTACTACGGGTACTGACGTCAGCCGAAATAAAAATATACCATCAGCTCGAAACTACAGTCTAGTGCTGACGTCACTAAAATGGCGGCCACGCGTATTAGCAATTTGCGAGACTTATACCAGTTTTTATTAAACACTAACAACTATCGCTTCTTGTAAACTAAAGTACTTAAGTTAGATAAGCTATCAAGTGCTATCAAGTAAAACAAGGGGGTGTATGTAGGTACTGTAGTGGCGAGCCAAGCGTATCGCGTTCCAACGCTACCGTGGGAACTGTAAGACGGGTAACGGCTGGAGTTTTTGCTTGTATGTCCACTGGCACGGAAAATTACTTGCAGGCATGTTGTACACATGGCGTTTGCGCGACATACGATAAATGCACAGCGAACGAGAAATTACTATATCTAAATATCATCAATAGCTCAATAGCTCAACGGCTAAGAAGGGGACTGAATTCCGAAAGGTCGGAGGTTCAAACCTTACTCTTGCACTATTGCCCTACCTACTCCTAGCACAAGCTTTACGCTTAGTTAGAGGGGAAAGGGGAATATTGGTCATAATTAGCATGGCTATATATGTCTTTAAAAAAAAAATTATTATGATCAACCCATCGCCGGCTTACTACACAAGGTCGGGTCTCCTCTCAGAGTGAGAAGGGATTGGCCAGAGTCTACTACGCTGGCCAAGTGCGGATTGGCAGACTTCATACACAGTAATAAAAAGAAAACCCGGCTGAGTTGACTGTGGGCTTCTTTTTAAACCCAGGGCGCGTTTGGAGCCCTCGTAGCTTTAGTGTAAAGTTTACGTAAATTACATCATTATAATCTTACAGATTCCACAATTTGACCATCAAAAAGTGTACAATGGTATACAATTTTAATAAATTATTTGAGTTTGAGTTTGATTTCGTAACTTTTATGTATAGGTACAGTACGCCACAGGTTGAGATGGCAATCGGGGTATGAGGTGGGGGGACGCCCCGCACTCCCGCACAGCCCCCGCGTTAACCCGGTGCGGGACAGCGTGGGTGACGCGCGCGTATGCAGGACATCCCCCCGCCTCATACCCCGATTGCCATCTGAACCTGTCGCGGACTATAACTACAATAACAAAAAAAGTAGAGAACCAATTTGACCTATCGAAGCGTACACGAAGGAAAATCGTAAGGAACAAAAAAGCGTAAGAGACGTACAGAGAATAAAAAACACAAAGGGTGCTCGTCCATCCGTGAATCCTACAGTTACCACTGTCGCACTCCGTTTTGGAGCCTCTTTTATTTGACACGACTACGATACGACTTTTTAGCCTGTTTTATTTGATACGACTATGATACGACTTTTTGTCGTATCGCAACTTTAGAGGTGTCGGGAGTCACGTCTTGCTTCTTTTTGGAATATTTCCCATAATAGATACCCATATTTTGTTAAAACTATAATCCATACTAATGTTTTAAACGCGAAAGTCTGTCTGTCTATCTGTTGGCTAGGTTTTCACAGCCCATCCGTTTAACCGATTTTGACGGAATTTTGTCGCAGCGAAGCTAAAAACTCGCTCAGTGACGCTTTCTTGGTGGCCCAAACACTTGTACAGTTTGTGCAGCGATTAAAATGTATTGTTTCGGTCGCCTAGCACCTGTCCAAGTGACCGGTGCGTTTAATCACCCGTCACACTCACAGTCTCGCTCATCGTCCAGCTACAACACTATCCCAAGTACGCAACAAGTCAAGATGGCAATCGTGGAGGGAACGCTCCGCACACCCGCACAGCCCCCACGCTAACCCAGTGCGGGCGAGCGTACATATTGCAACTTTTTAGATTTTCAAAAGAGTAACTGCTAAGTTTCTTGCCGGCTCTTCTCAGTAGAATCTGCATTCCGAACCCATGGTAGAGTTACAGACGTAGCATTAGATACACTAGTTGTAAATACATGAAACAAATAAATTTTGATTTGATTGAGTTTTTAGCTCAACTCGTAACTCGTTAATCGTCGACGGTTAGATTTATGCACGACAAATCGCAAACAAGTCGTAGCGTATAAAGTCATCGCAAGGATTGCGCAGCGACGCGTGAATCCCGTGGTGGCGTCCCCATACTTACAAGGTCACCAAAAAATGTAATGGAATTACCGACATAAACACTTGGAGCCAGGGTGTTTATGTGTTTTATTACCGTTAGAGAACTTTACTGGCACTTTACATTGGTTTTTACAGGTTTAAGTCGAAATTCCACGGACTCTTAAGAAGCGATCTACCTCCTCGTTTCTTATTCGAACCGCTAGGATATGGAATGCTCCTCCAACATCAGTTTCCCCTCCAATTGTTTGGAACCCTCGTAGCTTAAGTTTTAAGTTTGCGTAATAATTATCACCACTATATCTTACAAATCTAACACCATACCAGACCATCAATAAGAGTAATTTATTACCTATTTTGAATAAATCATTTGACTTTGACTTTGACTTGAATTTTGATTTGTTCTTGTTTGTTCTTCGATAGGCACTGTTTGTAAGTATATGTCCCTTGCTAATGCGCGTGGCCCCTTTTTAGTGACTAGCACTAGACCAAAGTTTCGAGCTGATGGTATATTTTTATTTCGGATGACGTCATTTCGATGTTAATGAGACATGGAATGCTCTTTCGGCTTTGGTTTCATACCTCGCTAGCTATATATAATACTTATTGGTACAGTAGGAATTACCAAATTACTTTACGTAATATAATACTACAACAAGTATATTTAGAAATTATGAATTCCCAAATTGTCCGTGCCGAACCGGGAATCGAACCATCATCGAGTCATCAAAATCTGTGTTAACGAATCCTTTCTATAATCCAAATATACCTAAATGTTTCCAAATCTATACACACGTAATGGGTTCTCAAAACGTCGGCTCTGTGAAATTGAATCCCCATCGAGTGGAGTTACGCTAAATGTGTTTTGTTTCTTACGTTATGTGATTTAATTTGGCTGTCCGCTGGAGCGTACTGCGTGAAATTATACTCCTCAGTCCTTGGCCCTTTTCGACTTACGTATCCGTTTGTCGTATCTCCATGTGAGTTGTATGTACTCGTATTCTTTTAGAATCCGTACTAATATTATAAATTGTGAATATATGTGTCGCTTTCTGTCTCCTTTTCACAGGATAAAAGCTATTTTTACAAGAATACCTCAAAAATGAGTGTAATGTTATTAAGGTATGTATGATAGTTTATTTATTCCACCATAATTTCTAAATGCCTGAACAGATTGGGATGATACGGTGTCGTTAGAATCCTTTAATCATTCCGAGTGACACTAGCTATGAATTTTTGAAATAAAACTCAATATGAGGCTGTATTACACTATTTTCAAATGTGAAAAAGTATTTTTAGTTCGTTTTGGGTGGCAGTCGTGTTTTTTTTAATTCACTTGTTACAATGTTAATGAATCCTTTATATAAATGTTTCCAAATATAGGTTCACACGTAATGGGTTCCCAAAACGTCGGGTATGTGAAATTAAATCCCCATCGAGTGGAGTTACGCTAAATGTGTTTTGTTTCTTACGTTATGTGATTTAATTTGGCTGTCCGCTGGAGCGTACTGCGTGAAATTATATTCCTCAGTCCTTGGCCCTTTTCGACTTACGTATCCGTTTGTCGTATCTCCATGTGAGTTGTATGTACTCGTATTCTTTTAGAATCCGTACTAATATTATAAATTGTGAATATATGTGTCGCTTTCTGTCTCCTTTTCACAGGATAAAAGCTATTTTTACAAGAATACCTCAAAAATGAGTGTAATGTTATTAAGGTATGTATGATAGTTTATTTATTCCACCATAATTTCTAAATGCCTGAACAGATTGGGATGATACGGTGTCGTTAGAATCCTTTAATCATTCCGAGTGACACTAGCTATGAATTTTTGAAATAAAACTCAATATGAGGCTGTATTACACTATTTTCAAACGTGAAAAAGTATTTTTAGTTCGTTTTGGGTGGCAGTCGTGTTTTTTTTAATTCACTTGTTACAATGTTAATGAATCCTTTATATAAATGTTTCCAAATATAGGTTCACACGTAATGGGTTCCCAAAACGTCGGGTATGTGAAATTAAATCCCCATCGAGTGGAGTTACGCTAAATGTGTTTTGTTTCTTACGTTATGTGATTTAATTTGGCTGTCCGCTGGAGCGTACTGCGTGAAGTACTCCTCAGTCCTTGGCCCTTTTCGACTTACGTATACGGACACGTAAGTCGATAATGCTTGTCGTATCTCCATGTGAGTTGTATGTATTCTTTTAGAATTCGTATTAATATTATAAATTGTGGTATTGCCATTTCAGTTTCACACCCCGTTAAGCTATGTCTGTTACTCCGCTGCTCGATTGCGGTAGAATGACAGCTACAATGTCACGATCGCAATCACCTCTGATTGGTTGAAGCTCGCTCACTATTGGCTGCAATCCATTGTTGCTACAAGAATCGTACAAATTCAGCCAATCACAACAATTGATACTGTTATAATGATTGATGCAGGTTTTACGAAATCGACCTACTGGTTTTCGACGGTTCGCTATTCTCTACGTTTCTGATAAGATTACATACTTAGAGAAACTCCAAGCATAGTTCTCTCCATCGCCCGCTGAGTGACTCTTAGCTTAGTTTGAATTATTATTATTAAAAAAAACGCCTCAGCTCTGCCGGTTTGTGTTGTGCCTTAGGAAGGTAAATAAAAAGATAACATTATTTCAAAAGAAACTAACCCAACAAGAGGACTGAAAAAAATCAGTTTAAAGTTAAAACATTTCGTTTCTTTTGACGTAGCAACTAACTTTGCTTTCAAATAGGGTTTCCATCCGTTTGTGTTTTCCCGGATCTGTCCTAATTTCGGTCGGTTAAATTAAAGTACAGTACGTCAAACATGCAACTGCACTACAAAGGCTAAGCAAAGATCTTGAAATCTTGAAGACCATAAAAGTGCGGAAGTTGGAGTACTTCGGCCACATTATGAGAAATAGCAAATACTACCTCCTTCAGCTCATTATTCAGGGGAAAATAGCCGGCAGAAGACCACCAGGTCGTAGAAGAACATCGTGGCTAAACAATTTACGCCAATTGTACGGGAAGAGTACCCGATCTCTTTTCCGCGCAGCAGTGTCCAAGGTGCAGATAGCTCTAATGATTGCCAACCTCCGATAGGAGACGGCATTTGAAGAAGACGAAAAAGAAGTACAGTACGGCAGTATACCAACCCCCGCTAGGGCGCTCCGGGGCAGCTTCCGAGTAGAATCTGCTTTGTTCTCAGTAGCCTGATTTCCGAACCGGTGTTAGAATCACATACGTAATATATTATGAGACCTATACCTAGTAGTTGTAATGCATAAAATACTCGTATTAATAATTTAAGTACCTATTGCTATTTAACTGAATTTGTGAAAAAAACAAAAATTGAAGATAGATATTAAGTATGTACCTATGTCCGGATTCTACGCTAGGAAATCCGGGGTTCTTTAGCTCTTTATCCTATTTTATGTAATTTAAAGATGGTTACCCTACTTTCAGTAAATGGAAAACAACTTAAAGATTTACCTCCAGCTCGGAAATTCAATTTTACCGACAGTATATCAGCGAACAGCTTAGACAATGCTTTTATTAAGAACTAGCTGATGCCCGCGACTTCGCCAGCGTGAATTTAGGTTTGCAAAAATCCCGAGGCAACTGTTTGATTTTCGGGATAAAAAGTAGTGTATGTCACTTTCCAGGTCTTTAACTATACCCATGCAAAAAATTACGTCGATCCGTAGCTCCTATAAGACGTTATTGGAAGACAAACCAACAAACAAGCACATTTTTACACTATTTAATTTGTGAGGTAAAACCGCTTTAAATCCGGGGTGCTCGAGCTCCTTATCCTATTTTATAGATTTTAAAGATGGCGACCCTATTTCAGTAAATGGAAAACAACTTGAAGATTTACCTCCAGCTTGGAAATTCAATTTTACCGACAGTATTTCAGCGAACAGCTTAGAAAATGCTTTTCTTAAGAATCCCCCGGTTCTAAATAGGATGTTCTTCTAGCTTGCTACTTAGCGTTTACTTACAGAATATCTCCTGTGATGTGACATTTTAATTTAGTCTCTTTCGACAAAGAAAACTCCTTTTGCTATCAAACATTAACCCTGTCTGCCATTTTTTGAAGCACCGCGATAAAAAATCTGTAACCCTTAGGGGGGTGAAATAGGGGTTTGAAATTGGTAGTCCACGCGGACGGAGTCACGAGCATAAGCTAGTTTTTGTTTAAAACTAAAAATAACAGGAACATACATAACCGCCAAAGCAGATTAAACCTTCCTAAGGCTTCTCATATCAAGTGTGCGTCCATCGTAACATGACCTCTGCATCTCGTACCTGTTCCAACTTAGTGAAGTTAAACACGTAACTTGATATAACAGGGAGGTCTTGAAGACTGGTTGATAACATGTGGTTTAAAGATACGTTGACATCCTGTTTGTTCAGGGGATTGTGCGATTCAATGAACTCTGCGAGAGGTTCCGGATTCGATTCCTGATTGACAAAAACCATAAGTACCTACTTACATATTTTATTTTGAGTCAAGGCTTATTAAGTACTAGTCGACCCGCTCTGGCTTTGCTCGAGCAATTTTGAAAATCGGTGAGAGGATGAGTTTTTCAATTTTTTTAGGGTTCCGTACCTCAAAAGGAAAAACGGAACCCTTATAGGATCACTTTGTTGTCTGTCTGTCTGTCTGTCAGTCTGTCAAAAAACCTACAGGATACTTCCCGTTGACCTATAGAATCATGAAATTTGGCCGGTAGGAACCTACTCGTAGATAAGTCTTATAGCAGACATTTGGGGAAAAATCTGAAAACCGTAAATTTGTGATTACATCACACAAAAAAAATGCAAAATGTCGAAAAAATACGACTGTAGTATACGGAACCCTCGTTGCGTGAGCCTGACTTGCACTTGGCCGGAAGGTTAAATCGCTTGGCGGTACGGCTTTTCCGGTAGGGTGGTAACTAGCCAAAGCCGATGCCTCCCACCAGATCAGACCATTTAGAAATTATAAAATACCAAACCCCTGCCGGGAATCGAACCCGGGACCTCCCACTAACGAGACCACAGCGCTTACCACTGCACCAGGAGGTCGTCACAAGTCGTTCAAAAATCTTGAAACACGTCATCATCATTATTATGATCAACCTATCGCCTATTTACTACTGAGTACGGGTTTCTACTAATGATACCTACTGCATTTAAAAATTTAATCAATAGGTACCTATTTGGGGAGTTAGGTACTATAAAAACCCTAGACTTCTAAAATCGTTAACCTTCTGTATTTTTGGTTGGTAATTTTTAATTTCGGTTTTTAATTTGTTCCAAAAATAAATACAACTAACAATACAATCAAAATAATACCTTAATTTTATGCTAATAAGGTAGAATATCGTATAGCAGTATTATTATAAGTATTGGAGCTTGCAATAACAATATTATAATCCTTATAGCACATACAAACAAGGCATACGATACTTGAAAGGAGTTTCCAAGTCTAATTTCAAATTGCATTACATTAAGTTTTACAGCAATTTGGACTTTAATTGGTTGGTTTAGAGTGGGTTTTCGGTTGTTGGGGAGTATTTCCCGCTTGGCTGCACTTGGTTATTGTTTTCTCACGGATTTTGGGAGATTTTATAAGATGATCAAATAAAGTGGAATGTTATTATCCGACTTACAGAGTGTATAGAGGGTTATGTTTGTAACTAATACTATGTAGGTCTGTACTTATGTTAATCCTTTTCTCTCCTGCATAATGACTCATAGGGTCGGCACTCGGCATTGTTTTAAGGTTTTACAATACGCGGCCGAAAGTGATGAACATCGGCCTTTAGAATGACATTTCATCTTTGTAGAGCGTTGTCTCTGTCACTCATACCCATGTGATGCTTTGTAAGCAAATGTTTGAAAACCGGTCAAGTGCGAGTCAGACTCACGCACCGAAGGTTCCGTACTACAATCGTATTTATTCGACACTAGCTTATGCTTGCGACTTCGTCCGCGTGGACTACACAAATTTCAAACTCCTATTTCACCCCCTTAGCGGTTGAATTTTCAAAAATCCTTTCTTAGCGGATGCCTACGTCATAATACCTATCTGCATACCAAATTTCAGCCCGATCGGTCCAGTAGTTTGAGCTGTGCGTTTATAGATCAGTCAGTCAGTCAGTCAGTCAGTCACCTTTTCGTTTTATATATTTAATAGATAATAGAAGATTTTGCACGATAAAAAGATAAGATAAACTATTCTGCATCAAAATATGTAAATGAAAGTCTGTTTTAGAATGTCCAGGTAAAGTCCTTTTATATGAGACCCTTTTATATGATATATAGTTATCAATTTGAAAATTGAAAATAGGTGCATTTTAATTTATTTATTTTGACTTGGCCGGTTTTGTAGCCTACCACAGTATCCCTAAAACCAAGGCATAAAAAATCCATTTGGTCATTATCGTCCTAACGTCCATCTAATCTCCATTGCTAATCTATCTCTGTCTATCATTATGTGTGACAAGAGATGAGGCGATTGGAAAGAAGTTATAGATAATTTTCTCTTCGGCAAAAGTATTGGACCATTTGGTCCAAAAATATACATAATATTATGAAGGTATAAGAACGAAATAATACGAGTACATACTTACGTTGGACGCCTGTCAAGTCCAAGTTGAACTCCCGTACCATCGTACAAGAAATTACATTTTCAAAACTTTTAATTGCGTGGCGGCCATTTTTTATTTTTGTATTATTTGATGTTATAGTGGCAATAGAAATCCACATTTTGTGAAAATTTCAACTCTACCTGTTATTACGGTTCTTTACGATACAGCCTGCTGACAGACAGGCAGACAGAGAGGAAGATTTCGATATTACTATGTCTCGTCCTAGACGTTTTGCTCAGTGATTACGCATAAGAAACGGACGCAAAAAGGGCGTAAGTAATGTCAATCATGGGAAGAAGGAAGGAACTCCATGTGCAGTGATAGATGATGCTGAATGTCGGTAAATATAAATGGCCCGTAATTTTCTAACAGATATCGGAGGATATAAATGGTTTTTTTTTGGCTATTAGTTGGATAGAAAAATCTGTCAAGTGTGATTTGGACTTGCAAACGAAGAGTTCCGTACCATTGTACAGAATTTATTTTTAGGGTTCCGTACCTCAAAAGGAAAAACGGAACCCTTATAGGATCACTTTGTTGTGTGTCTGTCTGTCTGTCTGTCCGTCTGTCTGTCAAGAAACCTACAGGGTACTTCCCGTTGACCTAGAATCATGAAATTTTGAAGGTAGGTAGATCTTATAGCTGACATTTGGGGAAAAATCTGAAAACCGTGAATTTAGGGTTAGATCACACAAAAAAAAATTAAATTGTGGTCATGAACTAATAATTAGTATTTTCAAGTAATTTCGAAGTGAGATAACTATATCAAGTGGGGTATCATGTGAAAGGCATATTTATTTTTATGCAGCATAGTTTTTGAATTATCGTGCAAAATGTCGAAAAAATACGACTGTAGTACGGAAACCTCATTGCGCGAGCCCACTCGCACTTGGCCGGTTTTTTTAATTGCAGAGCGGCCATTTTGTTATAATTTGTAGTGACAATTGAGAAACACATTCTGTGAAAATTTCAACACTCTACTTGTACCTATAATACCGTTCATAAGATATAAACCGATGACAGACAGATAGACAGACAAACAGAGAGAGATTTCAAGATTATTATGGGAAGAAGGAAGGAAGTCCATTGATCATGCAGTGATAGATGATGCTGAATGTCGGTGAATATAAATGGCCCGTAATATCCTAAGCGATATCGGAAGATATAAATGATCTTTTTTGGCTAAACTGAAGGAAAACGTATAATGATTTTTTTAAATCAGAAGTACCTTTATTATCAATGCGAAAGTGTGTTTGTTTGTTGGTTTATTGGTTTGTCCTTCTATCACGTAGCAACGGTACAACGGATTGTCGTGACTTTTTGCATGAGTATAGATAAAGACCTGGAGAGTGACATAGGCTATATTTTATCCCGGAAAATCAGAGTTCCCACGGGATTTTTAAAAATCTAATTCCACGCGGACGAAGTCGCGGGCTAGTGTATAGCAATTTTTTTCTCAGTTAATAAGATGCTGCAACATCTTATCAAATTGATTTGTTGAAATGGAAAATCCTTTTGGGACCTCAAGAGCATTCACGCACTCATCCGGATCCGAATCCGTGAAAATACGGATTTATAAAATCTACGTCATATGTCATACTGATAAGCTACTGCTACATAAGCGACAGCGGAGTCTTGGTAATAGGGTCCCGTTAGCACCCTTCAGGTACGGAACCCTAAAAAAGAAAAGCCACGTTGCAACAAAGTAAATAGAGATATAAAAAGGTTCTTTCACACAGCATTATTACTACTTTAAAAAAATAAAAAGAATACATTGTCGCGACAATAAAAGCGCCCAAACGTAAAGCAGAACACATTAAACACTGTACAGTCGCTCGAAAAAGTGTTATCGCAAAACTGAATGAAGCGCATCCGTCCGGCGAGTAGACGTTTTGAAACTTTCGGATGTTATCATGCAATGTGAATACTTTAAAAATATGAATACCTAAGTAAAAATAAAGGAAGATTTACTTTTAAATAGTCTTCTCAGACCTGGGCACGATTGGAACCGTCGTAGCTTTAGTTTTAAGTTCGCGTAAAAATTATCATCACTATAATGTTACAAATCCAACAACCGACAATCAAAAAGTGTAATTTATTACCTCTTTGGAATAAATTATTTGATTCGATTTGATTTAATACGATGATATACCTAGTGGTTAACACTTTGGCCTCCTATTCAGAGGGCCCAAAGAATAATTTCGGGCACACATGTTCTTATTTTGGAGTTACATTCCATTCAAGTAATATTGAATTGCTCATAATTCAATATCACTTGAATGGCGAAGGAAAACATCGTGAAGAAATCGGCATGGTTGATAGTTATCCGTAATAACTAATAAGCGCCAGAATAATCCAGCTCTTAATTATAAGGTGTGATGTGTGGCACAGTTTGGAAAATAAACGTCTTTTCTTTACAAAAAAAATAACAATTTCAAGGGGGTGTGAAGTGAAGGGGGCTAATACACTTGTACAGACTATTGCCTTAGCCCTTCTTATTTTGAGAGGAAACCTGTGCTGAGTAGCAAGTGTGCGATCCGTTGAGAAGGTGATGAATTTTCTCTCAACTTAGGTACGTTGATACGATAGTAAACTTTTCTCCTTTTAATAATAAAAAGAAAGATAAGACGAAGAATTAAGAGCAATGTCTGATTCTTAGTCTTACAAATGTAGAGTCGGTTCGATTCTTAAATGATAAGCAAGCTTGGGAATGAGTTGCTTAGCGACTTTGTGATAGTTCTAATAAGTTTCAATAATTTTGTAAAGTGGTGATAATAAAAAGAATACCCGGCTGAGTTTGTTGTGGGCTCTTCTCAGACCTGGGCGCGTTTGGAACCCTCGTAGCTTTAGTTTTAAGTTTGCGTTATAATTATCACCACTATATTATCTTACAAATCTAACACTATACCAGACAATCAATAAGAGTAATTTATTACCTATTTTGAATAAATCATTTGACTTTTGACTTTTGACTTGGATGGGTTAGATATTTGGGAGATTTATCTTCTTGTTTTCTATTGTAAAATTATTTCATGTAATTTGTTTTTAATAAACTACTATGCAATACAAAGGGTTCCCATGGGATATTTAAAAAACCTGAATCCACTCAAATAAGGCAAAAACTACAGTTTTATATTACAAAGTTTCTTTTCTATTCCATTTATCCAGCTACATTGCATAACGACGTCCATTTTTATTCTGCGATTTTACGACTGCATCGGCGGTGGGCATCAATTTATCTTTGTGTAACGGCCGCAACACAGCAACGTGACGTATATGCAGTGTAACGTATTAGATATACAATGTACACTGTATACAATGTTGTGCCCGACTGTACTTATATATCAATTGAAATTGTACTGTTATTTCTTTTTATTTGCTTTCTGATTGGGTTTTGATTAATCGGTGTTACTTGCGTTTATATTGTTATTTGTTACCTTCAGGTTTTTGTTGACATTCCTTAAAAATTGTCAAATTCTAATACATGTTCTAGCTAACTTGATTTTCTATATCTTTTCATTAATTTATTTTTACCATAACATAAACTAAGTAATGCAAACACAAGCATAACTAATCTCTTTAAGATATTTCTACCAGAAGCCCTGTAGAATATGAAAACAAAAACTAACAAAAAACTTCTTTTTGGTATCTGTGTAAAAATTCAAAATTCAATTCACTCATTCAAAAGGAAAAATATGACTATGCACTTTAAATGCAAAAATGTGTTTGTTGATGTGGTTTTTCGCATGGATATACCACATATACCTACAGTTAATAGTATTTATGTAGTTATGGCTATTTCTATCCCGGAAAATCAAAGAATAAAAATATTACTGATAACCTAAATCCACGCAAGCAAAGTTGCGGTCATCGGCTACTTTCTGATTTACAAGCGAACCCATTCTCAGAGTGAGAAGGCTTTTGGCCATAATCTACCACACTGGCCCAGTGCGGATTGATAGGCTTAGGCACACACCTTCGAGAACATTAAGTCTTACATTATCACTAATTTGTGTAAAAGTCTGCAATATAAATAATGCAAGTGTTAATTAAAAAACGAGTATGGAATCGTAATTCCACATGTATGTGTTTAATTTGAGCCTTTGTACGAAGTAATGTGTATCGGATGGTGAAATTCGGTAATAATTGAAAAGTACAAGCGTTGATATACGAAAATACGAGATATACAGTTCATACGATACGATTTTGATACGAACCAAGTGCCATTCCGGTGCGGGCGTCCGTGTTTCCTGCAAAGTACCTATGATATCTTGAATACCTTCAAGGCAAGTGCGAATAGGCATCTTCTAGGCAAGCGCGCTCCAAGCTGCATGATTGTCGTCAAACGCAAACCTATCTCACAATATATCTAATCTAAAAAATGTGTTTCATACTTATAGCACACTAGCTTACGCTCGCGACTGCGTCCGCGTAGACTACATAATAATCAAACTCCTATTTCACCCCCTTAGGGGTTGAATTTACAAAAATCCTTTCTTAGCGGATGCCTACGTCACAATAACTATCTGCATGCCAAATTTCAGCCCGATCCGTCCAGTAAGTTGAGCTGTGTGTTGATAGATCAGTCAGTCAGTCAGTCAGCCAGCCAGTCAGACAGTCACCTTTTCCTTTTATATATTTAGATTAAAAAGAAATTAAGGTCGAAGAAAATATACCTAGAAAATGCCTTATTTACCATCAATAATTATTAACTTTAAAAAAATTGTAATAGGTTATAATTAAATAATATAAATTACTAGCGACCCGCCCCGGCTTCGCATGGGCGTATTCCTCATTTCTGAGAGTCCTTTGTGGATGCAGGGAGAGATAGATGTACATTGTACAGTCAGCAACAAAACTAGGTATGCAACATTATCTGTTGTACTGGCGGGTGCAAACTTAGCTTTGATGCTGACCCTACATACCTATCTTGGGCTCAGTATATCAGTGGTGACAAGCGATTCCGTATAGGTATTCCATCGCCAAGGCAGTTTAAATTAATTGCAATGGAACTATTATTACAGGCATTGGGCAGAATGTTGCATATTTGAGCAAATATTAAGTATACTTAAATTGCAGTCATGGAAAATACTTAATTGTTTAATTTCGGATTATTGTACTTTTGTGAGGCTGGGTAAATGTAGCTTGGACCGTATTTATACACCACTGCTTTTTAATCAAGTAGGTAAAAATCCCGCAAATTGCTATTGCGCCGGAACCAAGTCGTTATACCATAAAAATTTAAGGGCGAATAATGGAAAAGTTTTTGTTTTAATTGTGCAAACAAATATTTTTTTAAGGTTCCGTACCTCGAAAGGAAAAAGCAACCCTTATAGGATCACTTCGTCGTCTGTCTGTATGTCTGTCTGTCGTGTCTCTCAAGAAAACCTATAGGGCATTTCCCTTGACCTAGAATCATGAAAATTAGGTAGATAGGTGTTATAGCACAAGTAAAGGAAAGAATCCGAACCGATCTCCGAAAATCCGAAAAGTTAGAGGTGCGTATCTGGGATCGAATCCCCAAATCCCCGAATAGGAGACGAACGGTTTAACCACTAGACTATCACCGCTTATCTACCTAGCCGTCATCATCATCAACCGATAGACGTCCACTGCTGGACATAGGTCTTTTGTAGGGACTTCCACACGCCACGGTCTTGCGCCGCCGCTATCCAGCGGCTTCGTCTACTTAGTGAGGGGGTCTTCCATGACTGCGTCTTCCGGTGCGAGGTCGCCATTCCAGCACCTTGGGACCCCAACGTCTATCAGGTTTACGAACTATGTGCCCTGCCCATTGCCACTTCAGCTTCGCAACCCGTTGAGCTATGTCGGTTACTCTAGTTCTCACGAAACTCCAAGCATCTCTCTATCGCCCGCTGAGTGACTCTGAGCTTTCTTATGAGGCCCATAGTTAGCGACCATGTCTCGGATCCATATGTCATCACTGGCAACACGCACTGTTCGAAGACTTTGGTCTTCAAGCACTGAGGAATTTTGGACAAGAAGACATGTCGAAGCTTCCTCAACGCTGCCCAACCGAGTTGGGTTCGGCGGCTGACCTCTTTCTTGAAATTGGACCTACCAACTGGATTGTGTGCCTAGCTGTAGCGATATGCAAATCATCGTCGAACAGAACATAATTGCTTCAACTGCGAAATACCCTGACTTTGATGTCCTACTATCATGGTAACACCCCAGAACAAGACAACTTCTATACAATAAATCCAACCAACCCATACGAATCCGAACTCTACCTGCCTACCGATAAAGTCCAATTCCCTACCAACAATCTCTTGACAGTCACAAAACTATCCCAAGGGAATTCAACCCCTAACTTTATAGATATAAAGTTTAATTCACAACTAAGTTGGGATAGGCTTAGGAAGTTAATAATTTACGACCCTATAAAGGCATGTAGTGATTTGTTGGTGAACACGGCATAAATCATAGGCGCCTCGACGCACCTGGATTTGTAAAGCTTCTAACTGTTAAGGTCACTGAAAAGTGACCTGTAAAGTGCAAGTGTAAGTGAACTGTAAAGGTCACTAAGTGACCTCAACTCAGTTTACTTAAGTTTCATCTAAATATATAAAAGGTAAAGGTGACTGACTGACTGATCTGTCAACGCACAGCTCAAACTACTGGACCCTGCATGCCTGAGAGTTCTCCATAATGTTCTCAAAGGTGTGTGAAGTCTACCAATCCGCACATGGCCAGCGTGGTAGACTATAGCCAAAACCCTTCTCACTCTGAGAGGAGACCCGTGTTCTGTAGTGAGCCGGCGATGGGTTGATCATGATGATGATGAAAGGGACGAAATAGGGGTTTAAAGTTTGTGTAGTCCACGAGAACGAAGTCGCGAGCATCATCATCATCATCAACCAATAGACGTCCACAGCTGGACATAGGTCTCTTGTAGGGACTTCCACAATCCACACGCCACGGTCTTGCGCCGCCGCCATCCAGCGGCTCCCTGCGACTCGTCTGATGTCGTCCGTCCACCTAGTGGGGGGTCTTCCAACGCTGCGTCTTCCGGTGTGAGGTCGCCGTTCCAGCACCTTGAGACCTCAACGTCTATCGGTTGTACGAACTATGTGCCCTGCCCATTGCCACTTCAGCTTCGCAACCCGTTGAGCTATGTCGGTTACTCTAGTTCTCCTATGGATCTCCTCATGTCCTCATTGATCACGTAGAGAAACTCCGCACATAGCTCTCTCCATCGCCCGCTGAGTGACTCTGAGCTTTCGTATATAATTACAATACAGTGAGGTGCATGATGATAGGTAAGCACTAAACGTTTATTTACATGACAATGTCTGTTTAATTGAGACAATAGTCGCTTCCCAGGTGCACTAATTACGTTAGATACACTAGAAGATAACAATAGGTCATACTAGGTCGGTAGATTGGTACCTACTGTATTACAGCTATCTTATTTTTTATTTTTATTTTATTTTATTATTACATTTCAAACAATATACACTAACAGTCTTAACTCTTAACCAAAGCGTGTACATGCAAAGTTATTAGAGCTAATTAGTAATTACATTCTAAAAAAATCACTTAACACACAAAAGTACTTAACTATATTATAATCTATTTAAATAGAAAAAAATTGCTTTTATGAAAGCTGCATCTTTTTGATAAAACTCGTCGGCATCTATCAACTATCTAAAGGCAGTGGTCCGACCGCCGACGATGAACGAGAAACGAGTAGAACTAGAAACTATAAACGAGTTGGCGATCAGCGGGAAGCGAGTGTGTAGTTTCGATAGTTTTGTCGCCGGGCTATAAGCGAATGTGCAAGTGCGACGAGCGATTACTCGCGCCATTCCCCACGGTCGCTCAGTCCTGTGCAAAACTGCGCGCGTTACACGTGTTCAATCGAGCGTGCATCGCTGAACGAATATCGCTGAGCGAGTTTATTTTTGAAAGCTCATCGCTCAGCAACAAAACTAGTAACGCGTGTCGTCGCCGGCAGTGTAAACAGTCAGAGAGCAACTTTTGATATATGCATCTCTTTCGTTTACACGGAATGTACATTTATTGGGCGTTTTTTGAGAGCGAAAATCGCCCACCGATAGTTAGTCGTTTTCTCGCCGGCGGTCGGACCACTGCCTTACGAACATTCAAGAGAAACCCAGTATTCGACAAGTACCTGTACACAAAAACAAACATCGTCTTAACAAAAAGGAAAAATTAACATACTTTTTACTTCTTTATAACAGATTTAACTTCTACAGATTTGCTAAGTAGTTTTGTAACTCTTTTCTGGATCTTCCTATCAGATCAGGGCGCATTTGGAACCCTCGTAGCTTTAGGTTTTTAAAAACCCCGTGGGAACTTTTTGATGAACAGTACTCTTATTATAGTCAGAAACCTTACTACAATTGTGAAAGTGTGTTTGTTTGTTGGTTTGTCCTTATAGTTTTGTCCTTGTCCTTGTTGTTTGTCGGTATAGTTAAAGACCTGCAGCGTGACATAGGCTACTTTTTATCCCGGAAAATCAAAGAGTTTCCCTGGGATTTTAAAAACCTAATTCCACGCGAACGGTGTCGCGGGCATCAGCGCGTTTCAGATTAAAAACCGGCCAAGTGCGAGTCAGGCTCGCGCAATGAGGGTTCCGTACTACAGTCGTATTTTTTCGACATTTTGCACGATAATTCAAAAACTATGATGCATAAAAATAAATAAAAATCTGTTTTAGAATGTACAGGTGAAGACCTTTCATATGATACCCCACTTGATATAGTCACTCACTTCGAAAGTTGAAAATACTAATTATTAGTTCATGACCACAATTTAATTTTTTTTGTGTGATCTAACCCTAAATTCACGGTTTTCAGATTTTTCCCCAAATCTCAGCTATAAGATCTACCTACCTGCCAAATTTCATGATTCTAGGTCAACGGGAAGTACCCTGTAGGTTTCTTGACAGACAGACAGACAGACAGACAGACAAAGTGATCCTATAAGGCTTCCGTTTTTCCTTTTGAGGTACGGAACCCTAAAAACTAAAATATATAAAAAAAAAAAATCTAAGTAAAATCAAATAAATCATTTCACTATCACTATTTTCATGTTAGCAAAGTAGCTGTTACAAGAAATGACATAAAAAGAATTTTGTATTATGATTTATATGATTATAGGGGATTTTTTCTATGATTTACGACTAATATCCCCTATGGTATAGTATGGGGATAGTCCCTCTTATATCGGATTCATGATAATATATTTGATGGCAGATTAAAGACTTTTTCCCGTTTCCATATTTTATCACATAACTAGGTGATGCCCGCGACTTCATCTGCGTGGATTTAGATTTTGAAAATCCCGTTGAAACTCCTTATTTATCCAGTATAAAATGGATGTATGTAAAGTACATAATATATCACTCTCCAGGTCTTTTACTATATTATTATCTATGCAAAATATCCGTTGCTCCGTTGTGCCGTGATTGAAAGACAAACCAACAAACAAATACACTTTTACTTGACACACGCTGGGGAATGACATTCTTTTTTATCCCGCAAAAACAAATAGTTCCTATAGGATTTTTAAAAATTCTAAATCCTTTAAAATCTAAATTGATGATGTGGCTGGCAAAAGCTAGTTATATTTTCTAGTTATCTATACCTACTAATATAATATAGAGGTAAAGTTTGTAAGTTTGTTTGTATGATGTAATCTCTGGAACTACTGAACCGTAGTCTTTCACCAGTAGAAAGCTACATTGTCCCTGAGTGACACAGGCTATAAAGTTCATTTAAAAAAATAAGACATCCCTGCGAAAATTGTCATAAGCTACCCATACGAAATCGGGGCGGGTTGCTATAGTCGACACATTTTAAACTGAGTCGTCTAGTTATCTGTCTGTTTCACTCGCACTTACAGGTCGTAGGTAAGTGCGAGCGAAATAGACAGATAACTCGACGACTCAGTTTAAAATGCGTCCAATATAGAGAGTTATAATTTCTCGGGCCAGTTTTTATTAAGTCTCATTGTTACTGCAAACATTTACAAAATTCATTCAAACAATTTAGGTACGCCATACAAGTAAATGAGTCGAACGAAATTGAATTTTGCGGTCCCAAAATTAAGTATCAATTTTGTATATTAAAATTAACAGCAAAATAATAACAATTGGTAAATCATTAACCCGATAGTCAAATTAACAATGCTTAATGGTACCGAGCACGCAAATATTCAATTAAAATGTATTTTGATGATTTTATTTACTTTGAACTCTATTACAACGCTTATAAGATAGAGTATTGTATGACAAGTTACAGTGTGAATTTTAGTTAGCCACAGTCTCAAGTTTTCAGAAATATGTATGGAAATCGCGGAAAATGTGACAGTTGTTGATTTAAATTTACCTTTTTGTTATTAGTACTGCAAATGGAAAAAAGGTACATTTGTTTGTTTTTCAATCAAGTTAATCCACAGGGTGTAACTAGAACGCTAGCAAAAACTTAGCGTTATTGTTATACTACCTAAACACAATCCAATACCAATAACCATTTGCCTCATTTCGTAGTTTTAGTGATTCAGTATCTTTTAAACCCGTAATGTATAGCGTGCAAAACTCGGGTCAGTACCCCGTCTACGACGCGGCATTGACTCCGAGTGGACTACTTACGCAACGTTCGTTCACCTCTAGCGTCAGCCAGATGTTTTATTTGCAATTTATCGTAAACTAAAAAATGTGTTTTTTAAAACCTGTATTTTTTGAAACTGTGCAATGTATTGCAAATAAAATATCTAACTGTCCCTAGAGGTCAACAAAGTTTGCGTAGATAGGCGTTGCGAGGTCAATGACGCGTCGTAGGTAGGTAGGTATTGACCTCGAGTTATTGGCATTGGATTGTGTTTAGGTAGTATAATATTAGTTCTAAGTTTTCGCTAGCGTTCGAATTACACCCTGTACAAATATAGGTAGTTAGGTATATCAAATTTGTAGATACATTTAATTGAATAAAAAATATTTTTATTTATTTATTTACGTTTCGAAATCCGCCTTAGTAATCCTCCTTTTACGAAGTCAGCTGCTTAAAAGACCTCTTCAAAGTATTTCTCATTGGATTCCAGTGTTACTGGAACAGAGAACAGAAGGCATCATTAATCTCCAATATTCCGCCCGCTTAGCCCCCGCTCCGCTCCGCTCCGAACAAAACAAGAAAACTTCAAACTTCCCTCATTTGCATCTCTTAAACTGTCCATAAAACTTTATACCCCCAACTTTTCACATTTGGCAGCCATTTTTGACAATTAACCTTTCAAAAATTATTCCGTTCGCAAATGTGGGTTAGTTTTTGCAGTTAGCTGAACTTCACTAACGACAAATCTCGCGACAAAAAGTCGCTGTACCTTAATGGTAATTACTGCAATCATTTTCTACCATTTAAATACCAATCAAGTGAATTTTTTTCTAGCATGCGAGACTAAAGTCAGATTTATTTTACACTGTACAGTACGCGGCCGAAAGTTATGTACATCGACATTTAGGAGTAGATAGTAAATTTGTAGAGCACTGGTTCTGTCGTTGAGACCGACAAAACGTCATATAGGTATGAGTGACAGAGACAACGCTCTACAAAGCCGAAATGTCATTCTAAAGGCCGATGTATTATATTACTTTCGGACGCGTACTGTACTATATACTCCGTACTATAATTATACCGTAATGTACTCGACATTACAGAATACAACATCAAGCGTTTCGAAAGGAGCCGCTGGATTCAGGCGGCGCAAGACCGTGGTGTGTGGTCCATACTAGAGACCTATGTCCAGCAGTTGACGTCTATCGGTTGATGATGATGAAGAATTTAAATTAGAAGATGAATCGTGTACAGCTAATATGGGCGAGCACGACAGAACAAAAAATCG
Organism: Maniola hyperantus; assembly: GCF_902806685.2. Lineage (NCBI taxonomy): Eukaryota > Metazoa > Arthropoda > Insecta > Lepidoptera > Nymphalidae > Maniola > Maniola hyperantus. Next base: position 7,804,501 of record NC_048560.1, read on the forward strand.
CTAGTGTGGTCCAGAACTTACGGGAAGTAACTTTGCCAAACAAACTTAGTCACTACGACCTTAGTAATAGGTATTAGTTTTGTTTGAGTGCACGTTTTCGAAAATTGCAATGGACGCTCGTGAAGTAACAATTTTGTTATTCTGTTACTTCGCATGGTTATTTAGTTCCTGTTTCAGTTTTAGTGCGGGAATTGCTAGCATTTTTGGCATTTGTTTAAAAAATATTTTTCCAGCGGTGAAAAAAGTAGACAATCCATACTTCCATATTTTAATATTATAAATGCGAAAGTGTGTCTGTCTATCTGTCTGCTAGTTTGTCACGGCTCAACCGTTCAGCCGATTTTGATGAAATTTGGTACAGGCTTATATCGCGGGAAAGGACATAGGCTTCTTTTTATCCCGGAAAATTAAAGAGTTCCCACGGGATTTTAAAAAACCTAAATCCACGCATACGAAGTCGCGGGCATCCTCTTTAATCCTCACATGACGAACTCGTGGCTCTAAATCCTTTGACTGCAATCTCACCTGGTGATAAGTGATGATGCTGTGTTAAGTACATGCCTCGCATAAATATTTTTCTTTCTTTCTTTCATTCATTCATACATTCACTCTTTCTTTCTTTCTGTCTTTAGGAAAGGCCTAGGCTCAGTACCCGTAGTATAAGATTTTACGTCTCACCAAACGTTGCTAGAATTCGAGAGTCAAAACGCTTCCGCGTTATAGTGAAATGGATCTTACATGCCTTGTTTTAAAGCTCAAGTTTGTCTACACATCTACAGCCAGCGCTCCAAGCGGAAACGTTGCGAAATTAAAATCAGTGGCATTGAATTTTTTTCTTTAATTCATTTCTTTAATTCAAACATACCTAAAGGTCCATTTTACTTTAATGTTATTTTGTTTCGACAGCAATGGAAGTCTGCAGCCTGAAGATGATACACCCAATAGCACATCCAAGCGTCCTGTTTGTTGCAGGCTTTACCGTTTATGCAGAGCATATTTACCGTGCAGCGTTTACAATTGTCCGCGGATTTATGAATTATTTACCGCAAAGAGCAATAATTGGGGCCGCAAGCCGCAATGTATTAGCGTGATGGGAATTGGTCCGCGCCACGTCCGCGTCGCGCGGCCGGCGCTTGCGGTTACCAACCATCGGTTATTTGCAACCATTGATTTTAAATTTACTATGATTACGTTGAGCCGTGACGTCTGTCTCATACTCGGTGGTCACTTTTCGGAGTTATGTGCGTTCAATCTATATACATAAAAGGAAAAGGTCAGTCAGTCAGTCAGTCAGGACTGACTGATCTATCAACGCACAGCTCAAACTACTGGACGGATCGCGCTGGAATTCGGCCTGCAGATAGCTATTATAATGTAGGCGTCCGCTAAGAAAGGATTCTTCAAAATGCAACCTCTAAAGGGGTAAAATAGGGGTTTGAAGTTTGTATGAAAGTCTGTCAGTTTGGAAGTGTTTATAAAGAAGTTTTGTAGTTAATATTTTTGCAATTAGCAGTATGACATATTATTTTATTTAGCTCATAATAATATGTTAAAATCTCATAGTTAAAGATCAACCCTAAGGGTGTAAAATAGGGGTTTAAAATTTGTGTAGTCCACGCGGACGAAGTCGCGGGCATAAGCTGATTAAATATAAAACAGTTAAGTATCACTTAAGTGAAGGAAAAAAACCGTGAAAAAACCTGCATGCTGGAGGGTTCTCCATAATGTTATCAAAGCACTTGGCCAGCGTGGCAGTCTATGGCCTAAACTCTTCTTATTCTGAGAGATTGTCCAGGATAAAAAGAAGCCATGTTACTTTTCAGGATTTTAACTATATTCTTGCCAAAAATCTCATCATTCGGTTGCTTCGTTGCGACGTTATTGAAGGACAAACCCACAAATAAGGACGCTTTCGCATTTAAAATATGGGGATTAATGTTAGGTACATTGAAGTTGGCATCAAATTATTTCCAGATATTTTAACCAGATATGACTATTCATCTCTATTCTCTGAATAGCGACACTGGTAAAAGGGATGGGGTAAGAACATAAATCAACTCGCTAAAACTACCCCTTACAAACCCCACCACAATGAGATAATTAAGACATTATTAAAATGACAAATTTGTACCCAACCCTCTTGCATTAATTATTCAATTCATCGGTACTTTGTATCCCCTGTTCAACAGCTCAAATCCAAAATTTTCCGAGTTTTGAAAGGTTTTATTGAAAAACTAGCTGAAGCCCGCGACTCCGTCGTGTATTTAGGTTTCCTTATACAACGTTAGTTTTAGTATATGCAAAACCTGAAAGTAGTTTGTTCAGAATCAGTCACAGAATCGATTGTAATAATTTTTACTCTAGGTTATATTTTGATCAAAAAATATAGTTTGGACACCAAGTTGAATGACCGCATGCACCACCTGATTCAAGTTGCGCAAGCGGGAGCGCGCACAATCGTCGCCAGCCGTCCCGTTCACTCACAGCCGCTCGCTTGGGGTGACCATGTTTTTCGAGGACAACGACTCAACACAACAAGCTTATAACTTCGTAAATTTTCATTAAATATTTTTGAAATTTTGTATATATAAATTATATTCTTTATGTAAAAATATTCGACACGTCGTGTTCGTGTATAAAACGATTTAGATACAAATTCCTCGATAAAACAATAAATTAAAATTTGTTTTTTGATCCCATGGATGGCGGCCATCATTCCTATATTACCAACTCTTACTCTTACACTACAGTCAATAAATCTATCCCTCTCACATTTGAGCTTGCTTCCTGACCTCATAAAATGACAAAGTTGTACCCAACCCCTTTGGATTAACTATTCAATATTGGTATTTTGTACCTCCAGTTTAATATGAGATAATGCATGCTCTGAATAGAGGTTTAGTAATAATGATTGACGCTTCGCTAACAAGCTTAATTAAATTAAGCCAATATAGCATGTATTAGGATGGATTATGGTTTGTTTTGCTATAGTTTGGTATAGTCTGTGTAATGTAATTTGCATTATAATTCTTGTTTTATTAGCATATGGGGTGATTACGACCCATTGGGTTATGTTACTAGTGTTAAGGGGATGTTCGACTTTAATATACAAAAGTCATTTGTGGGAATGGGTAACGTTTTAAAACAAGATTATTTAAATTGAAACGAACTAAAAATAAACTTAGAAATGGTCAACGTAGGTATAAGTCAAAATTATAATTATAATTAAAAATTATAGTTATAAATAAAAATTATACTATAAGTCAATATAAAGCTGTGATGGCCTAGTAGTTAGGACATCCGCCTTCTAATCGGAGGTCGAAGATTCGATCCCGGGCACGCACTTTTAACTTTTCGAAGCTATGTGTGTTTTAATTAATTAAATATCACTTGCTTTATCGGTGAAGAAAAACATCGTGAGGAAACCTGCATGCCTGAGAGTTCTCCACAATGTTCTCAAAGGTGTGTGAAGTCTACGAATCTGCAGTGGTAGACTATGGCCAAAACTCTCAGGCATGCAGGTTTCCTCACGATGTTTGCCTTCACCGTGAAAGCAAGTGATATTTAATTACTTTAAAAAAACGCACATAACTCCGAAAAATTAGAGATGCATGCCCGGGATCGAACCCCCGACCTCCGATTAGATTAGTAGATGGATAGATTAATATTCTCAAAGGTGTGTGAAGTTTACCAATCCGCACATGGTCAGCGTGGTAGACTATGGCCAAAAACCATTCTCACTCTGAGAGGAGACCCGTGCTCTATAGTGAGCCGGCTATGGGATGATCATGATGATGATGAAGTCAAAATTACATCCTCAAATCAACCGAACTTCTGCTGCCAGTTTCCACTTTTAAAGATTGCACCCTATTGTAGTGCAAAGTTATGTCTTAGGGCTTTTTTATATTGATAGGGATTTTAGGTAATTTGGGGTAAAATCGAAATTCAAGTGCTGGTCACCCTCATTCAACTTTTTTCATACATGATCCAAACTTCGTAGTCGCTGATCGTTCCTCCCTGTGTTGGGGACAATACGTAGAGAAACTTCCAGCTTTTATAAAATAACGAAGGTCTGGCACGCGCTGGCTCTCTCTCTAGAAGCATACAACCATATATTTATTTTTCCCTATTGACCAAATATTTGGTAGAAATGTACGTTTGATGTGGCAGCTATTAGAAACACGGTTTTGTTTTGTATGGACCGTGTTGTATTACTTTGTATGGTCCGGGTTTGCGGTGAATGGATGAAAGGGACATGAATTAGTTCATGAATGTGTTTCCTGCTTTCTTATTAATTACCAGTTTCCTTTGAAGCTGCTTATATATAGTACGGGACAGGTCGAGATGGCTATCGGGGTGGCAACGCCCCGCACACCGACACAGCCCCCGCGCTAACCCAGTGCGGGCGAGCGCGGGTGATTTGCGGATGTGCGGGGCGTCTCCCCCGCCTCATACCCCGATTGCCATCTCGACCTGTCTCGTACTGTACTTGTTTTATGTTCTGTATGTTAACATAAATACCCAAATAAGTTGTGCTTCATAAATCAATCTGTTTGATGAGAAATAAGTAAAATAATGTTTATTTGTAGACCAATAGAGAAAAGGAAACCTATTTCTTTTATTAATTTACCGAAACTTTACAATAGAAGAGTTTCAATTCAATTCAATTTCTTTATTTGCAGAAACACATAAATTTTTACAAACAACAGAGTTAAAAGTAGATAATATGTTTCGCAGCAGAAGGCATACTTATAGTACATAAGTATTTCAAATACATAATGTGGCAAGTGGTAACCTTGATCAAAAAAACTGGTCAAATGCGAGTTGGCCTTGCACACAAAAGGTTCCGTACCACAGTACTGGTACACTGTGTATATTATTTATCAATTTTTCACATAAAATAGAGTAATTTCTGCTGGACAATATTTGTCATTTATGCATTGTGACGTCATTATTCGCTTTTCATACAGCGTGACGTTAATAATTGATTATGTTAAAAATAAATAAAAGTCATAATTTTTAATTATTCTCTTGAATAATGAATTCTAGCCCCATAAACTACCACTATACAAAAATCACATCATTTTCTTACCTACTACAATCCAAGACCCTATTCTGTACCTACGGTTTATGACGGACAGCGGTGGCAAAGTAATCGAGGGTCCCGTTGGCACCCTTCCGGTACGGAACCCTAAAAATACTATAACATTTTCACTTTTCCTAGAGGCTTAGTTTTTGTATGGCATCATAAAACATTTGCCATCATAAAACTGGTTTCAAGTTTTACGATTCTGTACGGTAACAAATCTAATGGAGTTGTATAATATATGTTTATATTTTTACTAGATGATACCCGCGACTTCGTCCGCGTGGATTTAGGTTTTTCAGAAATCCCGTGGATATAAGCTAACTGTGTACTAAATTTCATTAAAATCGGTGAAACTGTTGGGCCGTGAAAATCTAACAGACAGACAGATACATTTTAAATACAAATACAAATTATTTATTTGCTGATTGTAGGTTACATTAATAAGTTGTCAATTACAATTTTTGTTTCGAGCTACAATCTACCAGACTATGGTATAATGGTAGTTTTAGCATTTGTAATGTTAGTGTGGATATATATTTTTTACACACATACATAGTAAAACGTACATTTTCTAGATTTTCACTTACCCATTTCGTGTTCTACTCCAAATTATCTTAGTGCACAAATCCGAAGGCTCACAAAAACTAGCCTTATCTCGAACCGTATTTCGTAGGTACGCTACGGTTTTATCACAACGGTCTACGAGCTACGACGCTACGATCCCACCCGCTACGGAATAGCTACGTATGCTACGAAACTTGATCTGATAAGCACAAGTATTACGAGCATCTTGCGTTGTAATTTCGACTCTATGGTAATGAGGTAGAGTTGAAAATTACTTTGGACGTATAATTGGTATAGTTCAAGAATAGTTTCTAGGTTTTTATATCTCACTCAGAAGCTAATGACTTCGTCACTAACTGCAATTCTAGTCTCTCGCTAAAGATAACGTCTCCTAAATTGACTTAACTCAGAATCGAATTCGTGATCACTTGAATTGAAGTATTCGTTTGAAGACAAATCAAAATAGGTACTAAGTAAACATAATAAGGAAGATCATCATCATCATTATCATCATCATCACAACCCACAATGAGCACATGTCTACACACAGAATGAGAAGAGTTTAGTCATTGTCCACCACGCTGGCTAAGTCATGTTCAGACAGATTTCATACACCTATGAAAATAACCCTGATGGCATGCAGGTTTCAAACGATATCACTACCCCTATCATTGCCCCTATTATAAATGTAAAAGTGTTTGTTTGTTGGTTTGTTGGTTAGTCCTTCAATCACGTCGCAACGGAACAACGGATCGACGTGATTTTTTGCATGGGTATAGTTTAAGACCTGGAGAGGGACAAAGGCTAGGCTTTTTATCCCGGAAAATCAAAGAGTTCCCGCGGGATTTTCAAAAACCACAATCCACGCGTACGAAGTCGCCGGCATCAGCTAGTTTTCTATAAAGTAAGTGATACTTATTTGATTTCATAAAACGCATAACTCTGAAAAGTTTTTTTATATATTTTTGTTAGCAATATTCATTGTTACCATTTAATTATAGACAATAACCTGAATTCACAAAACTAAGAATCACATTAAATTCTTTTTTCTGAAAAAAGGTTTTAGCACTCCACCAAAAAAGGGTGACAAACGTAATTTTTACAACACCCCTTATAATGTCCCACTTAGTGAAGTGTCTTACGCAGCCATTTCAATTTTAACTCTATCACGAAAGAGAAAAGGTTGATATTAGATCGCTTCTGGCAATTGATAATACCTGAATTTATATAATGACGTGTCTTGTAGGCTCGTTTAATTTAAAACTCTATTACCAAAGACAAAAGGTTGATATTAGATCGGTTGTGGCAATCGATATACCTGAATGTATCGGCGGACGAGATAGCAAGGTTTTATTGTAGGAAACACCATAAACATGATGTACAGCGAGGTAGTTTATGTGTGTTTTATGTGTGAGTAAAATCGCGTCGTAAATGCCCGCTGGGTTGTTTAGGAGCCTGACACACTGACTGACTGATTGACTATAAACAACTAACTGAATTATTAATAACTAGCTTATTCTCGCGACTTCGTCCGTGTGGACTACACAGAATTCAAACCCCTATTTTACTTTGTTGAATTTTCGAAAATCCTTTCTTATCGGATGCGTACATCATAATAGCTATCGGTATGGCAAATTTCAGCCCGATCGGTCCAGTAGTTTGAGCTGTGCGTTGATAGATCAGTCAGTCAGTCAGTCTCCTTTTCCTTTTATATATTTAAGACTAGCCTACCCGTCCCGGCTTTGCACGAGTGGAATTTTTTAAAATATATGAGTATGAATTTCCAAGAACACGTACCTACTCGTACAAACTTCCTTATTTGTATTTATTTTTATGGATAAAACTTAAAGAAAACCGGCCAAGTGCGCGTCAGACTCGTGCACTGAGGGTTCCGTACTACAATCGTGTTTTATCGACATTTTTAACGAAAAATCAAAAACTATTATGCCTCAAAATAAATAAAAATCTGTTTTAGAATGTACAAGTAAAGCCCTTTAATATCATATGATACCCCAGAAATCACTAAAACTACAAAATGAGGCAAATGGTTATTGGTATTGGGTTGTGTTTAGGTAGTATAACACTAACGCTAAGGTTTTGCTAGCGTTCTGATTACAGCCTGTATTATTTGACAGGAGTTATCATACAATATTGTAAAGTTCCCTCATTGCATAACGGCAAAGTTCAATAACAATTCCGATTCTTAATTGCATCACTTCTCGAACAAAATCGTGAAACAATAGCAAACATTTCGGCGAAAGCGACGCGAAATTTAATTTCAAATTTTTCCACTTTGGAAGATTAATGATTTGTCAAAGTTTGCTAATTTTCGTTCAGTTGTTATAATGAATTTCTTCCCTTGACGGAGATTGGTGCCGCGTCGTCTCCAATTACAATCAACTTTTGTTTTCATTGTAACTTTTAGTTACTTTGTGGCGGTTGCCACAATCGCAACTAGATGGCGCTATTCAATCGATAACATTTCATGACGTGGTCCCGAACAAATGTACCGCCGACAGTACTCGCACTAACGGAGTTTTCTGCAAAGTGGAATATATAAATCGGCCCGAGTTGAGAACCACCTCCTTTTTGGAAGTCGGTTAAAAAATACATATTTTTTCTTCCAGTTTCCATTTCCAGTTTTTCCAACAGTTTACGCCAGTCAGTCTAGAATTTATTGTGTTTTGCACTACCAGGGGAACTTAGTCTTTGAACAAAGACTAGATTTTAATGAGTTAGCCTTCAAGCTAAACCCGTTCACGTGAAAGCCTTTTGAAAGATAAAGAAATTATTAAATTAAATAAGTATCTTTTTTTATTCAAAGCTTTTGAGAAGAAAAAGTCTTGCTTTACGTCATTTTGTTTCTTTTAATTTTCTAAGTGAACAAGTTCCTAAGTTAAATACAAGCAAATAAAAATAATAACTATAAGTCCCGCAATATTTTAAAATTGATATTCTTTTATTCTTTAATGTTTTAGTGTTCCGTATGTCCACAGCAAAACGGAACTCTTATAGGATCACTTCGTTGTCTGTCTGTCTGTCTGTCGTGTCTGTCAAGACCTATCAAGTTTGGCAGGTAATGATGTCGTATAGCACAAGTAAAGGGGAAAATCCGAAAACCGTGAATTTTTAATTACATCACAAAAAAAAGATTTGTGTTACCGACCAAATAATAAGTTTACTCAATTACATCAAGATGGCGCTGTTCGTCATTAACTTGCAAATTTTTACCATACTAATTTGAAACTTCTTGTACGATGGCGCGGAACCCTTCTTGTGCGAGTCCGTCTCGCACTTGACCGCTTTTTGAGGTACAGAACCCTGAAAAGCTTCGTTAACGCCAAACTAGTGCATAATAAAACATTTTTCATTCCAGCATCCATCTCCCAATCTCCGCAACTCCAATCTTCAGTATAATTCGAGAGGAAAAGTCTTGAAGAAAATTTAAACAACACTCGAAGGAAAACTTCATTTCGTTGAAGTGCAGCGAGTGTTTGTTTGTCGGCAACTATTGCCAAAATTTTAATTTGAGTTCTTCATTCGTATAAAGCTCCCGGTACACATTGGCCCCACGTACCTACTTGACAAATGCGTTTGCTGAATGCGTGGCTTAGTTTTGTGTGTTTTTGGGGTGCCGTACCTCAAAAGAAAAAAAGAAACCCTTATAGGATCACTTCGTTGTCTTTCTGTCCGTCTGTCGTGTCTGTCAAGAAAACCTATAGGGTACTTCCCGGTGACCTAGAATCTTGAAATTTGGCATATGATACCATTATTATGGTAAATTAAAACTACCTGACTATTCATAAGCACTTGTAAAAAGTTTACATGAATAAAAAAACATTCTATTCTATTCTATTCTATTAAAAAACGCAAAAAAATCCTATAATTTTGTAAAAGTTTACGATAAATTAATAAAATATGTGACTGACGCTAGAGGTCAACGAACGTTGCGTAAGTAGGCCAGTCAGTGCCGCACCGTAGGCGGGGCATTTTTTTTTTTTTTTTTTTCCTTATTGTTGAGTGCCAATTAGCTACTCAATTATATTACGATCTAGCCTAATGTATGACTAATAAGTAATTTTATTTTAACCTAAACTTATAAATTATCTTATATACTAAGAAATTGTCCACTGACGCATCTTAGTCTTTCTTGATTTGAGATATGACACTTTGTTCACGTGTTCTTTCAGCACTTACACTATGTACACTATCACTAATCACTATACACTAACTCAAAAGGTTTGGTCCTATTTAGTCTTCTCACTGTAGGCGGGGCATTGACTTGAGTTTTGCACGCTATACCTACACTGCTGGTTTGAAAAATACTAAATTACTAAAAGTACAAAATAAGGCAAATGGTTACCTATTGGTATTGGATTGTGTTTAGGTAGTATAACAATAACGCTAAGTTTTTGCTAGCGTTCTAGTTACAGTCTACATAGTAAATACATGGTAATGGTATGATGAAAAATCTTTTGCCATCCATAAGTCATAGATCAGCATTATAGGTCATAGATCAGCATTATAGGTCATAGATCAACATTGCGACCAACTACAATGTTTATGATAACAATCCAGATTTATTTATAAAAGAAACTTGATATAAACGTAAAATAAATCTAGAAACAACGCTACGACACTAAACGCAGTATAAATCCCAAGGATTCAAGACACAAAGAGTCAACAAAAAGCAACTTACGACACATTGCCAAAGAAATATAAGTGCAATATCAAGCCAGTCGAATCCTTTGAAGCATCACATAAGACTTGCCACAACCATTTAACGATGACACTTGATAAAGTAACTTTACTTGCTCATACGAAGGGAGCTGGAGTTCATTATAAAGTGGCCCGTTAACACCTACCAGAATATCTTGACCCATCTAATAGGAATACAAAACCCTGATATGTCCTAAATTGATAGAGAAACTAAGGGGTAAGGAAGGTCGTGTTATACTGGTGCAGCGTACAGTATAATATCAAAAGAGAAAATTGTTCTCTACGGACTTTGGATAGTTAAAAAAGAAATGTAGAATATTTTCTATGTTAGACTATTTTATACGTTGTCTACTTTAATATAAGGTTTAAAACTAAATGCGGTTGGACGAATACCAACTCATTTAGTTTCGAGTTTTGTTCTTATTAAGCCTTATTCAAATACAATTTAAAAATCCTTTTTCCGTGTTGTTTAAACAGTAAGTTTGTTTCATATTAGTTTTTGTTATCTTTTTTCATATCTTTTTAAACGTTTTGACAGTTTAAAATATAATATTTTGGAATGAACTAGGAATGTTTTGCAGTGATTTTTACGTTTTCCTCGTATACTTACCTACTAAGTTTTCTAAATAATATTATTTTATGATTATTTTCAACTTTATTAAGTACTCCCCGGGATGGAAGCTTCCAGGTTAGCCCGCTTCCATCATCACTTACCACTAGGTGAGATTTCAGTTAAGAGCTAACTTGTATCTGAATTTAAAAAAGGCTATGTACCAAATTTCATCAAAATCAGTTAAACCGTTGGGCTGTGAAAATTTTGCATAATATTAGATAGAATAGCAACATAATAAATCTGAAACCTCCACTTTTTTGGATGTATAATCCGCCATAATGATTTTTTTTCGAATAAAATTTAGCCTAAGAAACCCGGACCATAATACGAATCGGTTGACATCTCATTCATCAAAATCGGCTCAGTAGTTTATGCGCTACGGTATAACATACATAAATATAAACAAATATACACGACACACTTCCATACATACATAGACTTACAATAGAATAGAATAGAATAGAATGTTTTTTTATTCATGTAAACTTTTTAAAAGTGCTTATGAATAGTCAGGTTTAATTTACCACTGGTTCGGAATGCCGTTCCTACCGAGAAGAACCAGCAAGAAACTCGGCGGTTGCTCTTTTTAATTTTTCAATTTACAATGTTCTTATACCGTACTATACAAGCCATTGCAGCCCCGTGCATTGCTGGAGCGAGTCAAATCCAAGCTTTTTTATCGTTTACATAGTCTGCGACTGTATAATATGCTTTTTTTAGGAGCATACTTTTAACACATTTTTTAAACTTGTGTAAAGGCAAGTCTAAAATTGGTTGTGGAATTTTATTATAAAATATTACACTCATTCCCACAAATGACTTTCGCACCTTCCAGAGGCGGAGCGCAGGAGTAGCTAGCTTATTTTTGTTTCTAGTTTGCCTATCATGGAGATCACTGATTTTTTTGTAACTGTGAATGTTTTGTCGTACAAAAATTATATTATTGTAAATATATTGGGAAGCTACTGTAAGAATACCTATTTCCTTAAATATCTCTCGTAGGGAATCGCGCAATCATAATATTGCTATCATCGGGTAAAAAAGGTTTGGCCGAGACATTTCCAAAATGGGATCCTGATGGCAGGTACACCTCGCAAAAAGATTACATGCACAATTTTTTTTTAATACGAAATTAGCCTTATTTTCTATTCTAACATGATCAAAGCACTTTATCTAAATATATAAAAGGAAAAGGTGACTGACTGACTGACTGACAGACTGACTGATCTCTCAAGCTCAAACTACTGGACGGATCGGGCTGAAATTTGGCATGCAGTACCCGTAGTATAAGATTTTACGTCTCACCAAACCAAACCAAATTCGAGAGTCGAAATACTTCCGCGTTACAGTAAACTGGATCTTAACTGCCTTGTTTTAAAGCTCAAGTTTGTCTACACTTCTACAGCCAGCGCTCCAAGCGGAAACATTGCGAAATTAAAATCAGTGGCATTGAATATTTGACTTCAATTCAAGGCTCTTTAGGTCCATTTTACTTTGATCTTATTGTGTTTCGACTCTCGAATTCTAGCAACGTTTGGTGAGACGTAAAATCTTATACTACGGGTACAGATAGCTATTATGACGTAAACATTCGCTAAGAAAGCATTTTTGAAAATTCATCTCTTAAAAATAGGGGTCTGAAATTTCTGTAGTCCACGCGGACGAAGTCACAGCTAGAAATGTATAAAATCATATTCTATGAAATTATAACAGTTTTTAATTTAAAAAGTCTTTGATATTTTATTTATAAAAATCACAGCCTTTATGAAATCATCGATGGCTAATCCACATGAAGGGTGCTTGAGGAATTTTCGACCCGAATTCATTAGCGAGTTTTCTTCGCAATTTTTCTCTTTGAACTTTCCGAATGTTGTGCCAGTTTTTGATGTTTTTTTCAACTCAAAGTTTTTGGCTAATTAGGGTAATTTTCATATTCTCTTCCGGAAATACCAGTTTTCTTTTAAATTTGAAATAGATGCAAACACATTTTTGAAATGCCTCCTTTACTGAATTATCAATAAAAAAGCGGCTAAGTGCGAGTCGGACTCGCGCACCGAGGGTTCCGTACTTTGGAAGGATACGTGTAATTGTTTTGGTGCTTAAATTATCTCCAACTGCAAATATAGATTTGTACCTAATCACAAATTTTAATGTGATATAATATATAAGAAAACGGAAAGGTGGCTGACTGACTGACTGATCTATCAACGCACAGCTCAAACAACTGAACGGATTGGGCTGAAATTTGGCATGCAGATAGCTATTATGACGTCAGACATCCGCTAAAAAAAGATTTTTGAAAATTTAACCCCTAAGGGGATAAAATAGGTCAAAGTCAAAGTCACGCTAAGAGGTGTCACATAACCTGATACCTCTTCCATGAGTAAAACGATGTCAGACAGACAGACAACAAAGCGATCCTATCAAAGCGTTCCTTTTCTCCTTTTGAGGTACGGAACCCTAAAAATAAGTAAATGCGGCGAAGAGCAAAACAATGTATTTTTTATCGAGCCAGTAATACAGTAATTATCATAATACTAGTATTATTACCGAGCTATTTATATGTGGTTTCCTTTTGCATAACTAATGAGTTTCTTTAGACAAAGGTTAGGTGAGTCTCGACTACACACACACACACACAGCGCGGTATAAAAGTGCTATTAAAATAACTACTTTGTACTGTATATTTCTGTTAGGGTAAGGATACACTAGCGATTTTTTATTTTAACCTTTCAACTACAAAGTTCATCATCATCATCAACCGATAGACGTCCAATGCTAGACATAGGTCTCTTGTAGGGACTTCTACACGCCAAGGTCTTGCACCGTCACCATCCAGCGGCTCCCTGCGACTCGCCTGATGTCATCCGTCCACCAAGTGGGGGTCTTCCAACGCTGCGCTTTCCGGTGCGAGGTCGCCATTCCAGCACCTTGGGACTCCAACGTCTATCGGTTGTACGAACTATGTGCCCTGCCCATTGCCACTTCAGCTTCGCAACCTGTTGGGCAATGTCGGTAACTCTAGTTCTCCTAAAGATCTCCTCATTTCCTCATTGATCACGTAGAGAAACTCCGCACATAGCTCTCTCCATCGCCCGCTGAGTGACTCTGAGCTTTCTTATGAGGCCCATAGTTAGCGACCATGTCTCGGATCCATATGTCATCACTGGCAACACGCACTGTTCGAAGACTTCAAGCACTGCAGCATTTCGGACGAGTAGACATCTCGAAGCTTCCCATAAACATTTTGACGACCTCCCTAGCGCAGTGCAGTAAGCGCTGTGGTCTTATTAGTGGGACGTCCCGGGTTCGATTTGGAATTGTATAATTTTTAAATTTCTGGTCTGGTGGGAGGCTTCGGCCGTGGCTAGTTACCACCCTACCGGCAAAGCTGTGCCACAAGGCGATTAAGCGATTTAGAGATTTAACTAGGTAAGTAATCCGAGAAAAACTTTTTATAAGTGAAATGACCAAGTGAGACAGTAATAACTCCATTTTTTTAAAGAACTTGTAAAACCTGTACACCTACTTAAGCTGCAAAAATTAACGTTGCATAACTCACACATACACACACACATACATAATATGTTGTGAATCACCTACTAGGTATTTTTACTAGTTAATTGACTTTTATATTTTCATATTATTATATTATTGTAAAGCTTGTTTAAATTATCAAACGTACTGTTATAAATAATTTATATTTCATATCTATTTAAGTAATCTGTAAAAAATTGTAATCCTATTTGGCCTTATTTTCAATCTGTTATTATGTAAAATTACATTACATTGATTTTATATATTATTTATATATATGCATATATTATATTATATTATATTATACTATATAACATTATATTGTATAGTATGTACCTATTAGAGTGTATGTTTATGTATGCCTATATATCTATTTATATATATATATATATATATATATATTTATAACTACATTGCGACTCCCCGTCTTACAGTTCTATAAGTTCTTAAGTATGGGTTGCCTGGAAGAGATCACTTTAGTGATAAGGTCGCCCTTTGTTTTTTAAGTGTATCCTGTATTCTTACTCTCTGTAATTTTAGTAACAATAAAGTTGTTTTAAATTAAATTAAATTAAATTAAAATTATATTGTATGTATCGCTGTTGATTGCAAAAAACAATAAAATAAAATAAAAAAATAATAGCGAATTTTTGTCTAGCGACATGTCGCTAGTCTGAGCTACCACCTAAACAGTAAGTTAGTCATAATGAAGGCAGACAACGAGGAGGGAGAGTCGTGGGAATCGTATTGTCGCTTCACACATCGAGGTCTGATTATTTACGTGTCACTGACGCCTTGCTAGAATATTCTGGAAATTTGTGCTTATCTTTGTTTAAACTAGGTAACATTAGCAGAAGTAGTTTCCACTAAAAACCCCGTGGGAACTCTTCTTTTTTCTTAAATTTAGATATTTTAGCGTTTAAACTACCGTGAGTGATTTGCATTATAACGCTTTTTGACGCTAAGACAAGGGCATCAGTCGTGGGACGGGACACCATTAGCTCCGCGTGCCTGGATTTCGGTGACGGTTCCAGTGATGAAGAACAGCAGGAATTGTCGGGAGACGATCGGCAGCTGTCTCCCCCCCCACCCCAGCCACCCTCACAACGGGCTCTACGGGCAGCGGCACGTCCGTCCCGCAGTCAAAACCGCGGCGCGTGCGCGGACGGACTCCCTTGAAAAAGGACCCCGGATGGGTTCGAAACTAGTCGGGCTAACGTCGACTACACACGTGAGTAAGCCGGGACAGATAGTATTTATAAATTCAGATACAAGTTAGCCCTTGACTGCAATCTCACTTGGTGGTAAGTGATGGTGCAGTCTAAGATGGAAGCGGGCTAACCAGGAAGGGATATGGCAGTTTTTTAATAAACCCATACCCCTTGGTTTCTACGCGACATCGTACCGTAATCGCTTGGCAGCACGGTCTTCCGGTTGGGTGGTAACTAGCCGCGGCGGAAGCCTCCCACCAGACCAAACTGACGATGATGATAAAATTGTATCAGATCAGAAGTTGATGAAGTTAAAATTACAGAGATTAATGTCATCATGATCAATCCATCGCCGGCTCACTACAGAGCACGGGCCTCCCCACAGAGTGAGAAGGGTTTGGCTATAGTCTACCACGCTGGCCATGTGCGGATTCGTAGACTTCACACACCTTTGAGAATATTATGAAGAACATGGAGGCATGCAGGTTTCCTCACGATGTTTTCCTTCACCGTTAAAGCAAGTGATATTTAATTACTTAAAAACGCACATAGCTCCGAAAAGTTAGATGTGCGTGCCCGGGATCGAACCTCCGCCCTCCGATTAGAAGGCGGACGTCCTAACCACTAGGCTATCACAGCTTTGTCAGAGTGGAGATTAATATAAATAACAGTAAATCTAAATAAACTGATATTTATCAGATCACAAAAAATAAGAGCGAAAATGATAAGAATTAGTATCACTCGTTGAAGACACTTCATTTGTTATTCGACGCGTTGTGACGGCTTTGAGGTTTTACCGCATACATAATTTATCATAGTCCAAGAGATGGCGAACGATTTTAAACACAAAAAAATTAATTCAATTCAATTCAAATTTCTTTATTGCGAATGTAGGTAAACAGGGGAAATGTCACAAAAACAAAAGGTACAGCCAAATTCTGCCTATTAGCATGCAGTTTGCTATGATATACCTAACAACGTGTATTATACATAGTTTTGATAAAATTAGTCAAACACAAAAATAATCAAATCATTTTTTACAAGCTCTCATTAAGTATGAGTCTATCAAAGAAATATTCTTTTCACTTTTCATGCTCGTAAAGTTCTTCATTATGCTGGCCGTAAGCAGACTAAAACTGCTTTTCATGCTCTTGTGCGTAAATTGTTTATAAGTAAACAAGAATCTGTCAGAATGACATATTATGTCTAATCAATAGGTGATGATGCAGCCTAAGGTAGAGCACGCCTGCCTAGAAGATGCTTATTCAAGAAGCCAAATAACTATATTATCCATTAATTATGAATAATATTATAGTTATTTTATTAAAACAATTCAATTCAATTATCTTTATTGCGAATTTAAATGATTGATTGTATTTTCTACAGGCCTAAATGGTAGAGCACTAAATTAGACTGCGTTCTCAATGTGCTAGAATGGCGACCCCGTAGAAGAAATACAGCGTTTGGAGACCCCCCACCAGGTGGATGGACGATCTTGAGCGAATCACTCGGAGGAACACGAAGCAGTGTTCTGTATAAATCCATGCAAGCTAAACGCTTGTGTGGAAACTCAGCAGTGGACGTCTGAAGACGAATCTTCGATTCGATTCCCAAATATTGGCATTTAGGTGTGCAAGCTGGGCATGTTGGGCACCGATTGCTTTGCCAGTGTGATGGCGCATGTATCTGCTCAGTTAAACCAGAAGAAAAGCGATGGACAGTGTTTTCGAAAAATAATTCTTTCATACGAAAAAATCGTTCACTAGCTCTTGGTCTACATTGCTTTATTCAGTTTATATTTTAGGCATTTGATTTTTTTGGAGATTATAATAATTTCTGTATTCTTGTGGTGTGTATTTTGTCGAGGCATATTTTTAAAGCAAGCTTATAAAAGGCCTTTTTATCTACACTTACGTAAACAATTGTGTTTTAAGTATAGTTTTTTTAAATCAGATACAAATTAGCCCTTGACTGCAATCTCACCCGGTGGTAAGTGATGATGCAATCTAAGATGGAAGCGGGCTAACCTGGAAGGAGTAAAACTTTTTGCGGCTAATGACAGGTATAATAACAGGATAAGTAATAGGATAGCCACCACTTACCATCATGTGACCTATCTGGCTATCAGCCCGTTAAACGTGCATAAATGTTTTAAAAGCTTCGAAAATAAATCACTCAAAAGCTAAAAAAAAGAAACGCTCACAAATTCAGCTCTGAACGGGTAGAATATGAAAATATATTTTTTATTTGGTTTTCATTTATACCCGGAGTGGATTAAAAAACATAAAAAAGCATAAGTTCGAATTGGTCGTACCAATTTAGGGTTCCGCACAATAATTAATTTATTAACAAAAATGTAGCAGATACATTTCATCAGGTTTTAAGGATTAAAAAACATAAGCAAGCTTAAGTTTGAACTAGTCTTACTAATCTAGGGTTCCGTACAGTTATGAATCTACTAGCTGATACCCGCCGCCGATTTAGGTTTTTGAAAATCCCGTGGGAACTCTTTAATTTTCTGGGATAAAAAGAAGCCTATGTCACTCTCCAGGTCTTAAAGTATACCCATGCAAATCACGTTGTTCCGTTGTTCCTTTGCGATGTGACTGAAGGACAAACAAACACACTTTCGCATTTATAATATGGGTAGTGATTAAGAAAATACAGCACATACCTACATTTTACCAGGTTTTTAAACAAATTCTATTCATACTTAATATTATAAATGAGAAAATGCTTCAGTTGTAATATGTACGAATTGTCAGTTTAAACGTAGCATGTTCATATTAGCTGTAACATAAAAATGCAACTCCTCAATATATCGAAGTAGGTTGCCTGCACATCGGATTGAAAGAGAGGTGATGCTAAATTATGTGGGTTAAGTAGTTAAGCAATACGATTAAGACAATAGTATGTAAGATTTCTTTATTGGTATTGTTAGTCCATAAGCCGGCTCTCAATAAACATCTTTCACCGTTGCCGCATTTAATTATTACCATACGGCCACAACATATCTCACAGTCTGTCTGTCTGCTAGTTTTTCACGGTCGAACAGTTTAACCGATTTTGATGAAATTTGGTACAGAGGGACTCGTTTGATGACGTCAGTCCACCTAGTGTCCTAGTGGGAGGTCTTCCAACGCTGTGGTTTCCGGTGCGAGGTCGCCATTCCAACCCCGACCATCTATCACTTTTCGAATTATTTGCCCTGTCCACTTCACAACCCGTTGAGCTATGTCGGTAACTCTAGTTCTCTTACGGATCTCCTCATGTCAGATTTGATCACGTAGAGAAACTCCGCACATAGCTCTCTCCATCGCCCGCTGAGTGACTCTGAGCTTTCTTATGAGACATATTATTTGATTACGGAACCCTAAAACGTCAAGTTATTATGAACAAAAATACGTTTGTTACCCAATACGTACCGTTACGCTACCGGCCGTATTTCCAAATTACGTGCGCTTGATTAAATTTTAATTGAAATATATTATATACCGTAGTTTTTTTCCACCCCATTTCATGTGACGCGTTGCGCGACTCCCGATTTGTAGGCTTTGAAGGAGTATTTATTACCTGGAACAAAAAAATATTACGAATTAATCTTTGTGATACTGCGGTGTTCTCAACATACTGTCACTAGATGTCGCTACGCGTACCATACGATCATACAGCCTGAAGTATTGCGCAAACGAAAATACTATGGAGCTACTATATTATATACCTAGTACTGTACCCGTAGTACAAGATTTTACGTCTCACCAAACCAAACCAAATTCGAGAGTCGAAATACTTCCGCGTTACAGTAAACTGGATCTTAAATGCCTTGTTTTAAAGCTCAAGTTTGTCTACACTTCTACAGCCAGCGCTCCAAGCGGAAACATTGCGAAATTAAAATCAGTGGCATTGAATATTTGGCTTCAATTCAAGGCTGTTTAGGTCCATTTTACTGTAACGCGGAAGTATTTCGACTCTCGAATTTGGTTTGGTTTGGTGAGACGTAAAATCTTGTACTACGGGTACAGGATGTAACCAGAATGCTAGCAAAAACGAAGTCAGGTGATAGTACTAATGATTACTGAAATGATACCACAAAAAAATCGCGAAAAATATAATCAAATATTTTGTAAAAGTTCACGATGATTGGCCCCGATTCTCTAGTCTCTCTCTAAACTAAATTTAGAGTATCTGCATCCTTTTCTTTTTACTAATGCTAAAAAAGGAACGGAACATGACTTTCACATTTAAAGACTCTAAATTTTAGTGTACAATACAAATTTAAACAGTAGGTTCGCGAGTGCGTGCTAAAATCACGGGTTTTACCATCTAAAAATTAAATTTAGAAATGTCAAACTGCTTCTGTCCTTTTCATATTACAATAGTAAGAAGAGGGTGCGAATACGCTAAAATTAGGTTGTGCTTAGAATCGGTGCCAATATATTGCAAATAAAACATCTACCTGACGCTAGAGGTCAACAAACGTTGCGTAAGTAGGCCACTTGGAGTCAATACCACGTCGTAGGTGGGGCATTGACCCCAGTTTTGAACGCCATACAATGCGGGGTTGAAAAATACTAAATCACTAAAACTATCAAAATGAGTCAAATGGTTATTGGTATTGGCTTGTGTTTGGGTAGTATAACAATAACGCTAAGTTTTTGCTAGCGTTCTGGTTACACCCTGTATAGTATTTGAGCAGGTAAACATGATAAGTTGTCTTTCTCGATTTGGAAACAAGAACGGCTTTCCCAATTTCTCTCGATTTTCGACATAGACATTTTCAATATATTCCTTAAAACTGAGGAGATTTTATTTGCTGGCAACTTTTGTTCTACAACTATACCCCCCTGGCAATACCATTGAAGTGCCAAAAGAGCCTTGTCGTACTGTAGTAGTGAGGCAACTATAGTTTGTTATAACGATGACGATGAAGCAGTGTATAAGTCCCGCAAATTGCTAATACGCGTGGCCGCCATTTAGTGACATAAGTACTAGACTGAAATTTCGAGCTGATGGATTGTACCTATGAAGTCTATGTATAACTTGTATTTTAATTCCTGCTTATTTTTATGTTTTTAATTTAAGGTAATAATATTCAAACACCAGTTACGGTAAAATTTATAAAGCTCATCAAACATTGTTTCAACCTATTGTACCTGCATTTTATTGAATAAATAATTCATTCATTCATTCATTCATTCATTCATTCATTCATTCATTCATTCATTCATGGTATAGATGGGTTCACACTGTGACTCGTTGGGAATCCATCGAAAAAAAATTCCCATCGAGTCACTATTTTTATTTCGGCTGACGTCAAAATGATTATAGAATAGAATAGAATAATGTTTATTCGAGGTATATAGGTGGTACATGGTGTAGGCAATATGGTCCTGTACAGCAGTGCAACACCTCGAACAGGTAGGCCACTCAGCTTGTGTTGAGACGTCGGGCCCCTCAGACACAAACCTCTACAGCAAATATCTGAGGTACCAGACGTCAGACGCCCCAACGCTGATTTTCAGTGACCGTCTTTTATACTACCCAAACGTCAGTGGCATAGAATATGTAAAGTTGGCGAGTAAATGGATAAATAAAATGAAATAAAGTGTTTAAAGTTTTTAAATTTAAAGTGATTTAGAGCATAAAAGAAGAAATAAGAAATAAAACATTTAAATATTTATTTATACGTCCAATACCATCCATTTCGATGTTATTGAGACATAGTTCCAGCGCAATAGCAATTTGCGGGACTTATACCTACCTCTGCTCTGCACGACACTGGGAGCTACCTTTTTACGAGCTAAAACGACATTAAAACAAGCTTATTATGAACTTTTTATTCGGAAACTCCGATATACGCGCAAAGTTCTAGCTCATGTTATGAGCCCCACATGTTTTAGCATTTTAGCGGAAACTTACCCCCGGGGCTTTATGGTTTATGGCTTTTTCGATATAATATTATCGCTGCCGTTTTATAAAAATGATAAAAAACTTTTTTGAAAGGCACTCAAGAAAACTCAAACTCAAAATAGATACCACTGTACACTTTTTGATAGTCACTTATTGAATTTGTATAATTCAATAAGAGACAAATTTCAAAACCCCTATTTCACCCCCTTAGGAGTTAAATTTTCAAAAATTCTTACTTAGCGGATGCCTACGTCATAATAACTAACTGCAATATGCCAAATTTCAGCTCTATCCGTCCAGTGGATTGAGCTGTGCGTGGATAGATCAAAGTCATTCAGTCAGTCAGTCAGTCACCTTTTGCTTTTATATATCTAAATATATAAAATTTGGCAACCGCTGGATAAAGGATTTTTAAAAATTAAACCTCTAAGGGGGTAAAATAGGAGTTCGAAATTTGTGTAGTCCACGCGGACGAAGTCGCGAGCATAATGCTAGTGAATAAAAAATAGGGAACCACTGGATTCAGGTAGTGTAAGACCGTGGCGTGTGGAAGTCCCTACAAGGGACCTATGTCCAGCTGTGGACGTCTATCGGTTGCTATATTTTGAATAATTAAAAAGAATAAAGACGAAAGATCTGTTTTAAAAGCTCTTTCATTTATATTACTCTTTTCTTTTGGCAGAGATAAATTAAAAGAAGTCGGGCGAATCCTTTGTTAGTGTAATTTAAATGCGAACACAAGCCCGTTCATTTCGCACTAAACAGAAACACAACTCACTCCAAATAGTTTTAATTCGAGCTACAGACGTAATTCGCGTAATTTACACTCCCTACTGGCATAAAAGATGCCGTCTTAAACGTTGATATATTCAAACCAAAGATATACTACTGCACTTAGACCCTGCGAAATTCAAATTTAATTTGGTTTTTCACAATTTGTAAACTAATGCGACAAAGTAAGACTTATGGCATTCAAATTTCGCCCCTAGCAATATCATCTCCACAGGTTTATATAAAAACGAAAGTGTCCAGTTTAAGAAATTAGTCAAAATAATGACTAATTTGTGAATAGCTCACGTCAAACTTTTTTTTGTCGTTTAAGGATTATGACGTCGTTATTCATCTACAGCGTGACGTTGACTTACCAGCCCCCCAATTGTGTAAGAATAACCATTTCATGGCTATCGCAATCGTCAATAAATTCTGCCATTTGATTGGTTGCTTCGCTGTTTACATTTTTTCACAGCCAATCAAAGGGCAGAATTCTTGACGATTGCGATAGCCATGAAATGGTTATTCTTACACAATTGGGGGGCAGGTGAGATTGTAGTCAAGGGCTAACTTGTATCTGAATTTAAAAAAAACTATGATAACATTATTGGAAACTGTGTATCTTTGTCATAAATAAAAATATCAACGGTGAGAAGCTATTTCCATTGGAAAAGTGAATAAAGGCTCAGTCACACTGTATTTATGCGCCCGTTGGACGCGTACTCTAATCATGCCTTATTTATCCGTTTAACGCCTCTAATATGCATAAATAAGGGAGTTTAATTTAAGGGTGACTTAAGATTGCGAACTTTAACGTTGCGATTAGAGCGTTTGAACTTACGGAAGACTTGTGAGATTTAACCATGATCTTGACTTTTTAGAGAACCGTACCTTAAAAGGAAAAAGGAACAGTGTCTGTCTGTCCTATCTGTCAAGAAAACCTATAGGGTAATTCCCGTTGACCTAGAATCATTTGGCAGGTAGATAGGTCTCACAGCTGGAAATCAGCATCCTGCATGTTATATGTTAACGCATATAATGCAAGACATTATGCTGAGCTGTTATACCCCCATTAATTGGGGTGGTGTCAACGATGAAAATGTTACATTTGTAGTTAGTTTTTATCTGTGACACCAACAACAAATAAAAGCATTTTCTTTCTTTCTTTCTTTATAGCACAAGTAAAGGATAAAGTGCAAAAACCGTGAATTTGTGGTAACATCACCAATAAATAAATAAATAAATGAATAAATATTTCAATTTTCAAAGTACGATAACTTATACCAAGGGGGTATCTTTTTCATAATAAAAAAATAAAATCAACTTAATAATAATAAAAAATACGTTATTGTGTGTGTGTGTGTGTGTGTGTGTGTGTGTGTGCGTGTGTGTGTGTGTGTGTGGTGTAGGTATGCTTAAGGTACGTTAGTTGGTATTCGCAATTAACAAATATCAAATGAATGCGGAATCTTTATAAGTTGTTTAGTACCTTGAAATGGCGAGGGGGAATTACTTAGACCAATAGTTCCTTAGCACACTCTCCGAACTAGGTAGGTATATCTTGTAGAATACCGACAGACAGGCAACCTTGCGCGGATGAGGTAGCTCGAAAATCAGTCAGTCAGTTTAGGACATATACGAATATTTCTTGAACTAAAATCCGCCGAATGTGCCGTTTTATAAAAATAAATCCTTTCCTCTTTGTTCATTTCAATTATTTTTTGTGGCTTTGGTCTCGGAAGAGAAAAAAATACATAATACCAAAATGGCCGACGTTTCGAATCCTTACCTGTCAGCCGCAGCCGTTTTATTAAATATTCGCTGTTCATCTGTTCATATAAAAATTATGTGATAGTCTAGTGGTAGTATACATCATCGTCATCATCAACCAATAGACGTCCACTGCACCTAGTGGGGGGTCTTCCAACGCTGCGTCTTCCGGTGTGAGGTCACCATTCCAGCACCTTGGGACCCCAACGTCTATCGGTTGTACGAACTATGGTCTATATGCCCTGCCCATTGCTACTTCAGCTTCGCAACCCGTTGCGCGCTATATCGGTTACTCTAGTTCTCCTACGGTGGTAAAATACGTTGGCCTCTTATTTGGTCCAAGGTCCAAGGTACGATCCCGGGCACGCGCCTCTAACATTTCGGATTTATGTGAATTTTAAACAAATAAAGCTTCAACGGTGAAGGAAAACATTGTGCGGAAACCGACATACCTAACAGTTCTCCATAATGTTCTTGAAAAGGTGTGTGAAGTTTGCCAACACTTGGCCAGCGTGGTAGACTTTGGCCTAAATCCTTCTCATTACAAGGAGAAACTCGTGCTCTGTGCTGGGCTGGTGATAGGTGATGATGATGATGAATATAAAAACGTCAGGCACCATGAAAAATCTACTTAATGGTTTTCTCATTATTAATTAGGCTAACTTTTTCCCGAGACTTCGTCCGTTTGCATTTATTTAGATTCTTTAAAGATTCTGAAAGACTTTCTTAAAATCCATTCTTAGGAGATAACATCATATAAAAAAATTCTGCAAAGTTTCAGCTTTTTAGGTCCAAAGCTTCAGGCTGCGCGTGGATAAGTCAGTCAGTGAGTCAGTATTTTACTTTTTTTGGATTTGATTTGGTTTATTGAAAACATCTTATTCCTACGTAAAATTACAAACCATGAAATCCTAGGTAAAAGATAGCAGCTAGATAAAAGTCACAAAAAAGCGCTCTAAAACTGTGCTAAAGCTCCCGATAAAGTTTGTAGCTTCGACCGCGTCTGTTGGTTTCCCCGTATGCAAATCCCCTTAGCTTGAATTGTGAATGCGAAATTGACACCTGCACGTGGAATTCAAACTAGAGTGTTTGTACTGACGCGACCAATGCTGACTTTTACACGACTGTCCAATAAAAGGAGTGTAATGATTTCAGGGTTTTTGTTCGTATATATTTGAGGTTCTTTATTCTTCCATAGCTTCTAAATGCCTTCTTCTAAATAGATTTGGATATAATAGGTATGTTTTATTCTTATTTTTTATTCAGATACAAGTTAGCCCTTGACTGCAATCTCACCTGGTGGTAAGTGACGATGCAGTCTAAGATGGAAGCGAGCCAACCTGGAAGGGGATGGCTGTTTTTAATAAACCCATGCCCCTTTGGTTTCTACACGGCATCCAAATTTTAGTCCGATCCGTCCATTAGTTTGAGCTATGCGTTGATAGGTCAGTCAATCAGTCAGTCACCTTTTATATTATATTTGGGCTAGTTTTGACCGCAGCGTTTGTTTTCACCGTATGTACATGCCCTAAACGTGAATTGTGAATGTGAATTCGTAACACCTGCCCATAGAATTGAAAGTGCAGAATTTTCATTAAAACTCAATGGCGTGTGCAATTTGAGGGAATTACGCAGTTTATGCGGTAATATCCCAGTGGTTAGGAAGTTTCGGGAGGTCTGAGGTTCGATCTCGGGCACGTACCTACCTCTAACTTTTCGGAGTTACAGATTATCTTATAGAGATTGACCAAAAAGATGCAAATTCAAAACGAATATAATAAACAATATTCAGAACTATAGATTTAAGCAATCCAGTATTGTATTTATATGTTAAAAGTTAAAAAAAAAAGTTAAATGTAGTAACCTTCTCAATCGAATATCCTTATCTGTTCCACATAGACACTCCCGTAGTTTTATATCCCCAAAAATCTTCCATATACCTTTCACCAAATCTCATCTAGGAAATCAAGCCCCAATTATGCGTATATGTGCAAAATTTAACGAAATATCAAAAAAGATACCTGGCATCGATATATTTCATGACTCAGCTACTGCATTCAAAAAAAAGCTCTTATCATTTTACGGTGGGTTCATCTCCTAAGTAACTTAGTTATTTGTTTAGTTAAGTAGTTAAGTTCTTTTTATTTGTCTAGATATTTTGCAAATGCTGTGTACACATTTTATAGGTACATTTATCAGCCTGTGTTTGTTTATAAGTGTCGTAGTTTGTGTTAAATTAATGTATTGTGTGTGTTCCTAATAAATAAAATTAAAAATAAAATAAAATATGTTGAGTGGTTAACATATAAGCCTGCACATATCACTCGTCTGCTAACCGAAACAGGTCAACAGAAGTTAACCTCAAAACCGTTTGATATTTCACGCAACTGCTCTGAATGTTTTATAACATCAAGCTTTTATTATTATTTTAATCCAAGTAGGGTAGTTGTATGATTAAATTATATTTTGAAAGTGAGATTTTACTGTTTTTAGGGTTCCGTACCTCAAAAGGAGAAAAGGAACCCTTATAGGACCACTTTGTTGTTTGTCTGTCAAGAAACCTATGGGGTAGTTCCCGTTGGCCTAGAATCATAAAATTTGGCAGGAAGGTAGGTCTTATAGCAGACATGAGGGGAATAATTACTATACCAGACTGTAATTTCTGAATCGAAAATGAAGTAGCGGGCAAAAGCTATTCTAAAATAAAGATCGTTAAAATATCGGTTATTTAATAAAATCCATACTAATATTATAAAATGTGAAAGTGTGTCTGTCTGTCTGTCTGCTAACCTTTCACGGCCCAACCGTTCAACCGTATTTGACGAAACTTGGTACAGATCATCCCGGAGAAGGACATAGGCTACTTTTTATCCCGGAAAATCAAAGATTTCCCACGGGATTTTTAAAAACCTAAATCCACGCGGACGAAGTCGCAGGCATCATCTAGTAATAGATATTATGCAAAGGTTAATTACCTAAAACAAGAATAATTATTATCTTTTTAATTAGCATCTATATGATCCTCCCCCGCGGCCCATTAGGCATCGGTCAAAGTATGCAGAAATAATGAAAGGTCCTGTGAATGAATGTTGCCAATTAAAGCCGGGGTTAATGAATGCCATTCATTCAAAGGATCATTCTAATAATGAGGAAGTGCTTCGAGCGGTGACTCTATAACTACAGCTATTATAAATTTGTGACGTTTATTTGCTTTTGCAATTATAATTACTTATTATTTACTAGTAATCCATCTTTGGGTTCTATAGAGCTTTCGTATTTGGCAGAGGCTAGAGAAGCTTTCAATTTAGCATGTACTAGTAATGAGCCGGTATCTTTGTTTTCTCAAAGGGGGTGGGATGACGCGCTTTGTGCAGACGTTTTGCAGGAGTTGATAAATTCATCAACTTCTGCAAGAGATCGCGCGCGTCTCCTCGCAGTGCCTACGAGAGAATCGAGCTATTGGCTTCAAGCTCTCCCTTCGAAACATATAGGCACTCTTTTAGACCACCTTACACTTACTATCGCGGTTGGTCTTCGGCTTGGCGCTAGGATTCAACAGCCACATCTTTGTCATTGTGGCGAGGCAGTGGACGCATATGGTCCTCACGGTCTTGCTTGTGCCAAAAGTGCCGGTCGTTTTTCCCGTCATGCTTCCTTGAACGGAGTCATACGTAGGTCTCTTGTCACGGCTAATGTGCCTGCAGTATTGGAACCTGCAGGTTTGGCACGTAGCGATGGCAAGAGACCAGACGGTATGACTCTTGTCCCGTGGAAGCAAGGTAGGTCGCTTGTGTGGGATGCCACGTGTGTGGATACACTGGCGCTGTCACACGTACAGGCGACCTACAGGCGGCCGGAGCGGCGGCTACTAAGGCAGAAAGGGCCAAGAGGCGCAAATATGAGAATATAGAAAATAGTTTCATATTTGTGCCTTTTGGGGTGGAGCCCATGGGTTCGTGGGGCGAGGATGCTTGATCCTTTTTTAAGGACCTTTCATCCCGTCTCGCGGAATCCACGGGGGACCGGAGGGCTGGCAGTTACCTCGGTCAGCATATTAGTCTGGCCATTCAACGAGGTAACGCTGCCAGCGTTCCCAGCACCCTGCCTCGTTGCGGTGGTTTAGATGATATTTTCGATTTGTAATTTTTATGTTCTAGAATAAGTTTCGTATTTTTGTTTTTTGTATCTTCCTTTTAATTAATTTATTTACTAGTTCTCTAAAAATGTATTCGTATAGAATCTTTATTTTCTAATATGGATAATGTCCGTAATGTCCGTATCCGTATGGTAATGTCCGTCCGGCAAAAATTGCGCGAACCTAAACATAAAATCTACTCATAAAGTCTAGTAAACATAAAATGGAAAGTAAGCGTAGAATTTTATTTCAATTTTAATTTAGATTCTCTGTACCTGCCAATAGTTTTCAAAAATCTTTAAAACAGTCACGTTATATTAATAATACCAGAGTTCGTTGAACCGACATAAACTGAAGGTTACAGAGAAAAGGAAAAACAATAGATTGAAAATTCCCACGCCGGTTGCTCAAGAAACACGGACAAATCGACACGTTGCAAATCAAACTCTAAACTAATACCGATAAAAATCAAAATTAAACGAACTATATAGATAACGATCGATACAAAAGACTTTAAACCTTAAAGTAGAATATGTAGAGTTTATTTTTGCGTGTACTGCGTGTGTTAAACAGTCATAGGTTAAAATTTTCCCATAGTGGGGCACCTATAAAGTACCTACTGAGAGCGTATAATATCTTACTGTTGTCTGGGAAATAAGTTTTTGTTTGAAAAATCGGCATACAATAGTGATTATGACTGTTTCCTACGATGTATCCGTTGGTTACATAAGAAAAAAATTGGAATGAATCTTCTAATTGTTTACCCGACTTAGAAAAAGCTGACGTGCACCATGGTCCGTACGTTTTTTTCCCGTAAAATCGGTGAACTATAGAACTGCATAGAAGTGCACGCACTGCGGAATTAATTTCGCACCGGATTTAGATTAAAATTCAAATATGCGGATTTTAAAACGCACCGCAACCACACGAGTGCCGCAACTTACCGCACCGTGTGGTGCGCGCTAGCTCTTAGTAATAGCGGAGTGAAGACACGTTCGGTAGACCAACCAATGAAAACCTCAATAGCTCAACAGTCAAAGGTGCGGACTGAAAACCAAAAGGTCGCCGGTTTAAATCCCACCCGTTGCACTATTGCCGTACCTACTCCTAGCACAAGATTAACACTTAATTGGAGGGGAAAGGGGAATATTAGTCAGCAAATAACTTGGCTAATAATCTTTTAAAAAAAAGTTTCTAAGCGCTTGAATGGTAACCTCGCACCAGAAAGCGCAGCGTTACCAGACCCCTTAAGTCTAGGTGTACAGACTTCATCAAACGAGTCGCAGGGGGCCCTATAGCGGGGGCGGAGCACCGCCCAAGACCATTGCGTGTGGAAGTCCCAACAAGAGATCATGTCCAGCTGTGGGCGTCTTTCGGTTGATGATTATGATGAGCTCTGCTATGACAGACAGATACACACTTTCGTATTTATAATATTAGAATAGATATAGACTTCCCATATGGGATCCTATTGATTCCAAATTGATTCGCAGTAATATGACATATTATGTAGTGTCATATACTTAGATCCCACATTTCATATATAGATCTCCTGTACTTAAGCGTTCGAGCTCATGTGTAAACAGTAGTATTGAATAGGAAAGGTCACAGTCGTAAAGCGTAAAATATACCTACTCTATACTCGCGACTTCGTCCGCGTGGACTACACAAATTTCAAACCCAAAATTTTCAAAAATCCTTTCCTTGCAGATGCCTACGTCGTAATACTATCTATCAGCTGCGCGATTGCGGGAGAATGACAGATACAATGTCACGATCGCAATCATCTCTGATTGGTTAACACTCGCTCACTACTGGCTACAATGCATTGTTGCAACAAGAATCGCACAAATTCAGTCAAATTGAGTTTTTTTTTTTTTTTTTTAAAGAATATTAGCCATGTTAAATGACTAATATTCCCCTTTCCTCTCCAACTAAGCGTAAAGCTTGTGCTAGGAGTAGGTACGACAATAGTGCAACGGGCGGGGTTTGAACCGTCGACATTTCAGTTTTCAGTCGACTCCCGTACCCGTTGAGCTATTGAGGAGATTGTAATCATGATTGATGCAGGTTTTAGACACCCAATCGCCCTACTGCATGCTATTATATATTTGAGCTGTGCGTTGATAGATCAGTCAGTCAGTCAGTCACCTTTTCCTTTCATATATTTAGATTATAGCGCGTTATACGTATAGTACGCGACAGGTATTTTTTGTGTTGCTTCCTTTTTCCACCAACTTGGCGGTCGGAGACTGTTGTAGGTCGGTACTATGAATGGTTGTTTTTCACCGGACAGGTTGAGATGGCAATCGGGGTGTGGGCGCCCCGCACACCCGCACAACCCTCGCGCTAACCCGGTGCGGGTGACGTACGGGTGTGCGGGGCGTCTTCCCGCCTCATAAATCATAATGATGATGAGGTATTTATTTTATAGTAAGAGCATCGCTTCGCTAGTCCAATACGGCCGCAGCCTTCTCCTGAGCAATAACAAACATAAACTTACATTTTAGCGGCTTAACCGCCTTTAGAGAAGACGTATTGGGTGTACATATGTCATATGTACATATGTCATATGTACATAGGATAAAGGGCGTCATTTGGGCGGATTAGCCGCGGCCCTCTCTATGCATTCTACTCACTACACTGTAGCAGGGCCGATTTAGGAGCCAGCTAGATTGGAGCAATCTAGGGTGGCCCACATTGGCGTACCCCATCTAGGAGATATCGGATGCATATCCGCTCCTGCCGACCGATCTAGAAGCCAAAGCCGTGCCGCCAAGCGATTTAGCGTTCCGGTACGATGCCGTGTAGAAACCAAAGGGGTATGGGTTTAATAAAAACTGCCATACCCCTTCCAGGTTAGCCCGCTATCATCTTAGACTGCATCATCACTTACCACCAGGTGAGATTGCAGTCAAGGGCTAACTTGTATCTGAATTTAAAAAAAAAATCTAGGATCCTCCCCATTTTTAGGGTTCCGTACCTCTAAAGGAAAAACGGCTGATGTTCCCGCTTCGTAGTCGCATTGTTCGCGAAGGTTTAGATGATGCTTAAAGGCATTTCTATGTTTTATGTGGAATGCAACAATATAAGGGCATGCTACGAATATTAACTAGCCTTATTTTAATTAGTAGCTACTCTTGTTACGACGCATCATCATCATCGTCAACCCATAGACGTCCACAGCTAGAGATCGGGAGAGTAAAAAAAACCGTTCAAGTGCGAGTCGGACCCGCACACGAAGGGTTCCGCATCATCGTACACGAAATAACACTTTTTAATTTTTATTTCGAAATTTTTAGTATTTGTTGTTGTGGCGTCAATAGCATTGACATTTGGTTACGGAACCCTAAAAGTTAAATCTCGCCATTTCGTTCATTGTTGCACACAAAGAGCCCTCTAGCGCGCCAACCGTAACAATGTTGCCACCTTTTCAACTCAAAAATATGCGAAATTCCCACAGACGATAACACGTTAGGTACGAAAAGCACTTAGGTCTCAAGTTAGTCACTAAACTTGGTTCTGCTAACTGAAACTACTATACTAACACTAACACGATGTGGAGCAAGCAAGCATAACTAATTGCCATGGTTTGTCAAAGGCTTCGAAGGACTCTAGTGTCTATACACACGCAAGACAAAACTGTCTTGAGACCAAGGACCAAGCTTCTGTTGGATGCTCTCATCATCATCATGATCGAGCCATCGCCGGCTCACTACAGAGCACTCCACTCAGAGTGAGAAAGGTTTTGGCCATACCTACCACACTGGCCAAGTGCAGATTGGCAGACTTCACAGCTCTTTGAGAACATTATGGAGAAACTCTCAGGCATGCAGGCTTTCTCACGATGTTTTCCTTCACCGTCGAAGCAAGTAGTGATATTTAATTACTTAAAACGCACATAACTCCGAAAAGTTAGAGGTGTGTGTCCGGGATCGAACCCCCGACCTCCGAGCAGAAGGCGGACGTCCTAACCACTAAGCTATCACAGCTTACCAGAGACGTGAATCAGTACCCTTATAATAAAAGCGAACGTTTGTTTGATTGTTGGTTTGTCCTTCAATCACATCACAACGGAGCAACGGATCGACGTGATCTGTTTCATGGATATAGTTAAATACCTGGAGAGTGACATAAGCTACTTTTTATCCCGGGAAACCAAAGAGTTCCCACGGGATTTTCAGAAACCTAAATCCACGCGTACGAAGTCTCGGGCATCAGCTAGTTATAGAAATAAAAGTGTGCGCACACATTTCTAGCCTTGTTAAATGGTTCACGCGTCTTACGATACTCAAAGTGAAAGAAAAAATACGCCTATTAAGGGCCTTTCTTTTGACATAAAGGAAATAAAGGGTTTGCACCTTTCTCAGCGCGCCGAGTGAAACCCCACGCGTCACTGAAATGTGCCTAATAGCTACTTCAGTCAGCGTTTCTTTTTTTACCTCTTATGTGTTTTTCAACACTTTTAGAGCTTAATTAGTGACAATTTTTGAACGACTGCCCAAGAAAAGGAGTGTAAGTTTTCATGATTTTTTGTTCCACCATAATTCCTAAATGCCTGAACAGATTTGGATGTATGGGCAGTGGCGTGCACAGGAGTTCAAGCCAGGGTATGCATTTAGGTATGAACTTATTACACGGCAGGTTAAAATGAAAAATAAGCATTGATTTATTACAATGAGGGTAAGCAGTGCATTTATGCCTCTATGAGCTGCACGCCACTGTGTATGGGGTATGCTTAGAATCCTTATTCGTCCCGAGTAACACTGGCTATTATGTTTTTAAAATATGCAGATGACTGTATACCGCCATTTTCTGTATAACTGACTGTATACCCTCATTAATAAATAAATAAATGAAACGTTTATTTTTCAATCATCTAGTTACACACATACATGGATTTGATCTTGAACAAATTTGCGTGCTTGTTGACATATACAATATTAAAAATGGTACAAGATCAAGAACTTGCTAGGATAGCCAGTTCTTGATCTTGTACCATTAATGAGGGTTAAAAATTTATGTAGTCCACGTGGACGAAGTTGCGAGCATAAGCATTTGGTTAATATAGAAATGAAAGCAAACTACGTTTGTATGGACAGCGCTTGGGTTAGTTCTCTTTACAAAAGCGGATATCGGAGGCGTTAAGGCTCCGCATATATTTAATTTATACTCTATTCAGTTCTATTTAATTTATAAGGGATGTTATTATTTACCCGCGGGATAAAATGGTAAAAGGGCGGGGATACTTCTTTGTGCCAGGATATAAATAAGGGTTTATTGCGGTTCGGGTGGAGACGGGGTATTATGTTAGATCAAACTAGATTTTAATCATTCTTTTGTATGATCTGGACATTAAAACCAGACACTGCTTAATATGTCTACTTATTTAGCACTTTGTATTGACTTCGTAATACTGTAAGAAATCTGTATCTAAACTAGCTGCCGGCGAACTTCGTACCGCCTAACAGTCGATTCTTTTTCAGGATTTTTTAAAAAATTTCTCTCCGTAAGAACCATCCTCGTACTTCAAGGAATTAATTAAAAAAAGAATTAGCGAAATCGGTTCAGCTGTTCTCGAGATTTGCGATCAGCAACACATTCAGCGATTCATTTTTATATAAGAGAGAAGATGTATCATCGCCAACCCTTATAGGACTCTGTCTGTCTGTATGTCTGTCTGTCCGTTTGTCTAACTGTCTGTCCGTCCGTCCATCCGTTCGTTCGTCTATCCGTCTGTCCATCTGTGTGTCCGTCGTATCGTCTCTGTCAAGTAAACCTATAGGGTACTTCCCGTTGAACTAGAATCATAAAATTTGGCAGGTAGATAGGTCTTATAGCACAAGTAAAGGGAAAAATCCGAAAACCGTGAATTTGTAATTACATTACAAAACAAATCAAAATGTGTTCATGAACAAATAATTAGTATTTTCAACTTTCAAAGTAGAGCTGGCAGCTACCTCGGAGAAAGAATTAGCCTAGCTATTCAAAGGGCGAACGCTGCCAGTATCTTCGGAACCTTGCCTAAAGGGACTCCTTTTAATAATATATTTTAGTTATAATATTATATTTTTTAAGGTTTTAGTTTTAGTTTAAATTATTAATTAATTAACTTTTAATTTGTATCTTTTTAAAATGTAATATATAATATTTATTAATTGTTCTCTTAAATAATAAAGTATTTCATTGTCATATTAAAAAAATCAAGTTAAATAACTATACCAAATGGGGTATCATATGAAAGGAGTTTACCTGTAGATTCTAAAACAGTATTTATTTGTTTTTATGCATAATGGTTTTACATTTATCGTGCAAAATGTCGAAAAATCCGACTGTAGTAGGTACGGAACCCTCGGTGCGCGAGTCTGACTCGCACTTGGCCGGTTTTTTCCTTTTGAGGTACGGAACCATAATAATGTAATAAACCTAACCGTACCCGATCCATCAATGTTCATCAAGCTACCGTTTACCTATTATCACTTAAACCTTCCATTCTGTGTACCTTCGTACCCTACCATTTAATTTTTCCCGTCTTTTGTTATTTTTCAAAGGTATTGAAAAACGGATTCACGCGATCGTATAGGGTTGCCAGATATTTTTGTTTAGTTGTACTCTTTCCTGCTGCATAAAAAGTTCTGATGGCCTAGCGGTTAGGACGTCCGCCTTCTAATCGAAGGTCGGGGGTTATATCCCAGGCATGCACCTCTAACTTTTCAGAGTTATGTGCGTTTTAAGTGATTAAATATACCTAACTTGCTTTCACGGTTAAGGAAAACATCGTGACGAAACCTGCATGCCTGAGAGTTCTCCATATTGTTCTCAAAGGTGTGTGAAGTCTACCAATCCGCACATGGCCAGCGTGGTAGACTATGGCTAAACCATTCTTATTCTGAGAGGAGACCCGTACTCAGTAGCGAACCGGCGTGGCGATGGGTTCATCATTATGATGATAATTAAATTTAAATTCACTTCAATCAGTTTATATGCCACGATAGAACCACTCGCACTCACTTCGCTCGTGGTTCAACCTTGGAATCGCTTTATAACGAAAACTTAAGAATTTGAAAAGGAACTTATGAATTATAGTGTTAAAAGTGTAAAAAGTGGTTTTCAAATTTTTACCCACCAGAAAATAATAAATTTTTCGTCATCGTCAACCCTATCACACTACCCCACACCTTTTGTTTACACGCTCATATTTATTAACTCTCCCAAAAACCATTACAATCCAAAAACAACCATAACACCTAACTATAGAGTAGAAATTTGCAATAAAGGTTTTGTAGACTCGATTTCCTAAATCAGTGATTGAATTTAGCTTGCAGTGTGCTTAGTATGAGATTTCGCGTTTCACCAACGAGAGTTCGAGCATCGAAACAAAATACAAGATACACGTTTTTCGCGTATTTTGGTACATTATCAGTAATCATCAATTCAATCACCTGTCTTCGTTTTTGCTAGCGTTCTAAATACACCCTGCATAATATGGCTTTCGGAGTCGTCATCGCAGTTTGCTGTGCGCTGGGCGGTGGCTCCTGCAAAAACGCGCTAACGGTGAGATCTATAGAGCGCACTCTGACTTTGCTTAGACTTAAGACAGAGTTAAAACGAGACAGAGCTATATCTCTCGCATAAATCTGTCTCGTTTTAACCCGAGCAAAGCCAAAGTGCGCTCTATAGATTTCAGCCTAAGACTGGAGTGTTTTTGAAAGAAAGAAAGAAAAAATGTTAATATTTTGGATTGGTTTTGATACTCGAATTCTATTCTCTTGAACGTTAGTGAGTTGCAAAATCTCGTGCTAAGCACATAGTTGTTGTTATAGGTAATGGGTTCGAGGGAATGTTATTGGAAAGGCTTGAGGCCGGTCCCGTAATGCTGTAAGCCTTCCTTTATGTTTGTTTTCCGACCTTCTGTATTGTAAGTGGTTTTAAATTTAAATATCACTGTCCTTACAATATCTTGTACCTAAAGAGGGGCCTAGTGGTTAGACGTCAGCCTTGGGAAATTCGAGAAATTACTCGAATTTCCGGGATTTTTCCAAGAAATATTCAAAGACGTAGGGCGATGGAATAAAAGTACCTATTTTCCGCTAAAACTAAAATTTTTAGAGTTAGTTCCATTTTCTAAGTTACAATAATATAGCTAAGTAGACACAATTAGACATAGAAATACATGCACTATCAAAATATGCACAAAAATGGTTGAAACATGCACAAAATAAGCATTAACAAAATTACTACGCTAAACGCTTATATTTTAAAAACACGCTTGACAGTAAGGAAATTTCTCAAATTTCCTGAATTTTCCCGGGAAATATTCAAAGGCGCTGGCCGCTGTATGCACTAGTACCGCTGGGAACACCTTCGCGAGATGCAGCATCTCATTAATGATTGATGAGCTACTCTGCTATGTACGTACTTGATAGCTTAAGACGTAGGACGATGGAATAAAAGTTCATATTTTCCGCTGAAACTAAAAATTTTACCTACCAGATTGTCGATTTCTTTAGCAATGAACACTTGGCATTCAAATCTGCCAATAACCGTGTATCTTCCGATTCTATCACCAACCATCCAATACGAAATTCATTTTCAAACCGCTAATACGTATAAACGCCAATTGCGATATCATTACTCGATAAAAAACCCAATAGAAACGTGCACAGCTCACGTACGAGCGATATTTCAGGGTTCCGCTAAAATTTAGACATTTGTAGGATACGTGCCGCGGCGGGCGGGCGGGCGGCGGCCCACGTGTGGATATATAGGGATTTTATTATCGGTTTAATATTCAACGCAAAACTGTAATGCGTCGGGGAAATTTGAAGAAGCGATTTACGTAGTCATCGATAGTCATGAGACCAGGTATGTCATTGGAAGAGTGACCAGATATGTCACTGGAATAGTGATGAAGTATGTTCCTGGAAGAGTGGCCAGGTATGACACTGAAACAGTGACTAGGTATGTCACTGGAAGAGTGGCCAGGTATGACACTGAAACAGTGACTAGGTATGTCACTGGAAGAGTGACGGTGTGTCAATCGTTAGGCTGACTAGCAGTGTCTGTTACCGAATAAACATGACCTACAACACGACTTAAAAATATTAGTAAAATTGTATTTTAAGAATACGTCCCAGGAAAAAATATGCCTTCCGAGACAAACGCCACAGTCTAGTCTTCATAATAATAAAATGTTTTAAAGGAAACGAAGTAAAAACTATAAAATAGAGCCATTAATAAAATTTAAACAAACCGGCAAACTCATTTTCCTAACAACGCCATTGTAAAAGCGGGACAGATAAAAAAGCGAAGTAACCTTTTTACAGCAAAATAATATATCACCCGAGATAAGGAGACGTTTTGCATTTGCTCTCTCTCATTACTTATTCCTAAGAGTATCTGAAGGAACCGTAAAATAGAATGACCTACGTCAATGTCTCCAAATCAAGGAAACGGGATAGATATCGAAAAGATATCCCGAATTTTATCCCACCAATGATTGAAACCAAGTGCCCTCGACGAATCCAATTCCAAACTTAAAATTGCTGTCGCTGACAACCTTAACCTTATTAAAATAGACGTCATATTCCTTTATCTAGAGTAAATATTACGATTGTTAAACGCAAGAAAATCTACAGACTTACCCATGCAGTCGAATAGATCTTTATGTAAATAATAATAAAGTTGAAATTCTAATGTACCAATTGGATTTTGGGATAGCATACCCAATCAAGTCGTCCAAATTTTATTTGCCGATCGAGTGAACTTTATCTCCAGGGGATTAGGGGTGGTTTTTGTTCGTTACAGTGTTAGGTGATTTCGTTTGGGAGAAATAGGTTGTTTCTTGTAAATTAGGTCACGTCTCCAGACAAAGACCGGCTACATTCAGGGCCTGGAGTAATTCGATATGTTACCGGCCAAGTCTGAAGGGTGGTCAAAGTCGAAGTTGCCTAGGCAGGGTTACCTTGCCAGAGCTTCTGGCTGGCTCCTGGATATATTTTATGCTTCAACTAAAATCGTAGGATAACTACTTCTGTAACTCTACGGCTGGTTTGGAATGCACTTTCTACTGAGTAGAGTTGACTTCTTTCTACACAGTGTTAAAATTGCAGCACACGCCACGGTACCTAACTCTCAAATAGGGACGATTTTTGCCATCTTGGTTTGTTTTTTATTATTTTGTTCTTATAGCGGCAAATAATAAGAGTTATTGTCTAAAAAAAATCTACAAAAATTGTCCACACTCTGTAAAAAATTCAACTCTATCTACCTTTTACGGTCCCTGAGAGAATGCGTGCTGAAATACAGACGGACGGAAGAAGGGGTGGACTGCGGAGGCTTAGTAATAGGCTCCCATTGGCAACTTTCGGGTATGGAGACCTTAAATTAGTTTTCATCCAACACTGGTCTAAAGCCTGTTCAAATCGATGTTTTCGAACTATTCCCGGAATCTTAGGGCAATGTTTAAGTTCGGGCAATATTGACTTTGCACACGCTTCGAACTTCGACTGTAACAGATTTTATATTTACTTTTTTCGCGCTGATTTTCTTAGAACCCCTAATATTATATTTATATTATAATTATAAATATTCTATTTGCCTTGAAAATTGAGGGTATTTACTTAATGTTAATAATTAAAATAACTGTGACCCTGAACCATGTTATCTATCA
Source organism: Maniola hyperantus (assembly GCF_902806685.2). Lineage (NCBI taxonomy): Eukaryota > Metazoa > Arthropoda > Insecta > Lepidoptera > Nymphalidae > Maniola > Maniola hyperantus. The sequence continues at coordinate 7,843,492 of NC_048560.1, forward strand.
ATTTGTTATCATTTATATTACAAACTAGCTGACCTAGTGTGGGTAGAATTTTCAAAAATCCTGAAATAGGTACTTACCTACGTATTTTTTCTTTTGTAACCGAGAACCAAAAAATGACGGACTTTCGAACAAACTTTCATCCATTATTAATTAACCCCCTTGGCAGTAGAATTTTCAAAAATCGTGTAATACGTATTTTTATTCTTAACCAAAAGCCTGTATACCAATTTTCATTGATGTAACTTTAAAAATGATAGACTTTCATACAAACTTCCATCCCCCATTTACCCCTCGTAGAAGTGAATTTTCAAAAATACTTTCTCAGTGGATACCTACTTACTCTTTACAAAGAACACTCACTCATGTCTCCAGGACCAGCGGTTTTTTTACATTATGGAGAACTCTCAGGCATGCAGATTTCCTCACGATGTTTTCTTTCACCGTTAAAGCAAGTAATATCTAATTTTATTTTATTAAAAAAAAAGAAGAATATTAGCTATGTTAAATGACTAATATTCCCCTTTCCTGTCCAACTAAGCGTCAAGCTTGTGCTAGGAGTAGGTATGACAATAGTGCAACGGGCGGGGTTTGAACCGTCGACCTTTCGGTTTTCAGTCCACTCCTTTACCGGTTGAGCTATTGAGGCTCTAATTGCTCAAAACGCACAAACTCTAAAATATTTGAGGTGCGTGCCCGGGATCGAAACCCTGACCTTTCAAGTATAAGGCCGACGTCTTAATCACTAGGCTATCACCGCTATCCTATCAATAGTCAGGTAAAGAACGCAGTCGGAAATCGAACCTACACCTATCTTTTAAACCCCTAGGAGTAAAGAGGTCATCCCAAAAACTAAAACAAAAGAATAAGATAGGGGGGAAACAGATTACCCTAACGTGTGGAAATGATTCATTTCGCAACAGATAAGGGGGGGTGACGTCAGCGGGATTTGGGGGGTGTTTTATGAGACGGGGTTAATGTTATGTCTCTTTATATCTCTATTGGAGTGTTTTCTTATGTTTTTAGTTTCGACTAGCTGACCCGCCCCGGCTTCGCTCGGGTGGAATTTAAAAAATCGACGTGGTGTTTGAATTTCCAAAAATCTTGAAACACGTATTTCTTCGTTTGTGACTTAAAACCCAAATATCAATTTTCATAGAAATAACTTTAATAATGACGGACTTTCATAGAAACTATCATCCCGTATTTAGTCCCCTTTGAAGTAGAATTTTCAAAAATCGTAAATTACGTATTTTTAATTTTTTATCGAAAGCTTAAATACCAATTTTTATTGATGTAACTTTAAAAATAACGGGCTTTCATACAAAGGATTTTTTTAAATTCCACTAGTATAGGGGGTAAAATAAGGGTTTAAAATTTGTGTAGTCCATGTAAACCAAGTCGCGGATATAGTCAAAGTCAAAGTCAAATGATTTATTCAAAATATGTATATAATAAATATAAATATAATATCATCTTGGGTACAATGCCTCGCTGCGGTGGTCTCGACGAGGTTTTAGATTCAATTTAATTTATTTTAGTTTTAATTTAATGTTGTTTTTTTTTTTAGATTTAAGTTTATTAATAGTTTATTTGTTAACCATTGATAATAAAACAGATAGTACAATTTAATAAATTAAATATGTAATCAATAACTCTTTTTGATGGTCTGATGTTGGATTTGTAAGACATAGTGGTGATAATTATTACGCAAACTTAAAACTAAAGCTACGAGGGTTACTATAAGCTAGTTACTAATAAAACTTTTCACAGCTCTGACACTTTACTGTGAAAGACTTAAGGCTATTCAGTCCAGAGTTCAGTCCCTTCTCAAAGTGAAACGATTCATTTAGACGGGCATTTACAAGCGCTTTGGAATTGTCGAATGTCAGAGTTGTAACGGTTAGTTACAATCGAACCGCCCACTGACTGAGAGAAAGGTGAAATGAAATGTACACTGTTCAAGAATCTAAATATAAAAAGGAAAAGTGACTGACTGACTGACGTGACATATCTGTCAACGCACAGCTAATCAACTGGACGGATTGGGTTGTTTGGCATGCAGATAACTCTTATATGACGTAGACATCCATTTTTTTTTAATTTATAGACTAGCGCTTGGCTACAATCAGACCTGGATGGCAAGTGATGATGCAGCCTAAGATGGAGCGCGCTTGCCTAGAAGATGCCTATTCACTCTTGTCTTGTCATTAAGAAAGAATTTTTGGAAATTCCACCACTAAGGAGGTAAAATAGGGGTTTGAAATTTGTGTAAAGTCACGGAAATAAAAAAATTGCAAAGTTGTGACAAATTACTGTGAAAGAAAGTCTGCGGCCCAGGTGGGAGCGAGAGCGTGTCCTACTAGAGAGCGAGTGCCGACTCGCTCTCTATTAGGACAAGTCCGCGCGTCTTCCTTATGATTTCTTGTAAATAATTGAGAGTTCGTTCTACACGCTTCTGACTGCCCTGTAGAACGCACCCGCTCCCACCTGGGCCGCAGGCTTAAGACTTTAGTCCCTTCTCAAATTGAAACGATTCATTTAGACGGGCATTTACAAGCTCTTTGGAACTGTCGAATGTCAGAGTTGTAACGGTTAGTTACAAGCCTTCACCCGCCCACTGACTGAGAGAAAGGTGAAAACTAAAATGTACAATGTTCAAGAAAATATCCCGTGGCAACGTTATTGTTTCAAAGTTCTGAACTATGCTGACGTCTTCTACATTTACTAGCTTATTCCCGCAACTTAGTCCGCGTGGACTACATACATTTCAAGCCCTTATTTTACCCCCCTTAGGGGTTGATTTTTTAAAAATCCTTTCTTAGCGGATGTCTGCGTCATAATAGCTATCTGCATGCTAAAGTTCAGCCCGATCCGTTCAGTCGTTTGAGCTGTGCGTTGATAGATCAGTCAGTCAGTGAGACAGTCAGTCAGGTTTTGATTTTATACAATTAGATATTGTTTTGTGTCAATTTGTTGAAATAATAACGATAATTGTTCAAGATGTCGGAAGAATTCAAGCGGACTGAGAGCTTTCATCGAAAATACTATCTTATTCTTTTGAAATATAACAAAATAACCATACTAACACTTCGCTAGGTATATAAAATAAAAAGGTGACTGACTTACTGACTGACTGACTGACTGATCTATCAACGCACAGCTCAAACTACTGGACGGATTGTGCTGAAATTTGGCATGCAGATAGTTATAATCATAACGTAGACATCCGCTAAGAAAGGATTTTTGAAAATTCAACTTCTAAGGGGATAAAACAGGGGTTAGAAATTGGTGTAGTCCACGTGAACGAAGTCGCGGGCATCAGCTAGTCCATACTATATCCATACTAATATTATAAATGCGAAAGTGTGTCTGTCTGTCTGTCTGTCCGTTTGTCTGTCTGCTAGCTTTTCACGGGCCAACAGTTTAACCGATTTTGATGAAATTTGGTATGGAGATAGCTTGTATCCCGGGGAAGGACATATGCTACTTTTTATCCCGGAAAATTGAAGAGTTCCGACGGGATTTTTAAAAAACCTAAGTCCACGCGGACGAAGTCGCGGGCATCATCTAGTTATCAATAAATTAGTCTAGCACAGTTTAGGAACAAGCTAGCTACAACTGAGATGAATTTAGTACACCACGAGCGTAGGCGAACGATAATATACCTAGTGTCTGCGATGAAACTTCTAGATATATTCCGGTTAGAATATAATCAATTTGTATTAGACGCCAGAACACTGGAATTTCCTAACTCTAATTATATCTCTATTAGGAGATAATTGAAGAGTACTCTGGCCTAGATTTAGTATAGCATACTAGCTGATGCCCGCGACTTCGTCCGCGTGGACTTGGGTTTTTAAAAATCCCGTGGAAACTCTTTGAATTTCCGGGCTAATAAGTAGGATATGTTACTCTCCGTCCTTTCAACTATCTCTATGCTAAAAATCAAGTCGATTGGTTGCTTAGTTAGGGCGTGAAGGAAAGACAAACAAAAAAAAAACGAGCACACTTTTGCATTTATAATATTGGTAGATATAGATTGGTAGGTATACACTAAAACAGAGATAAGTGGAGATGTGCTTCGCATACCAGAATTGGTATCCCAACGTTTAATTTTTTCGAAGTATGTGCCATGATCACTGCCACTTCAGCTTCGCAACCCGTTAAGCTCTGTCGGTTATTCGGGTTCCCATACGAATCTCCTCATTTCTGACTTGATTACGTAGAGAAACTCCAAGCATAGCTCCCTCCATCGCCCGCTGAGTGATTCTGAGTTTTCATTTTGAGTTGAGTGACTCTGAGCTTTCTTATATGGCCCATAGTTAGCAATCATGTCTCGGATCCATATGTCATCACTGGCAACACGCACTGTTCGAAGACTTTGGTCTTCAAGCTCTGAAGAATTTTGGGCGAGAAGATTCAAATTCAAATTCAAATTCAAATTTCTTTATTGCGAATATGGGTAAACAGTGCAGATATTACAAAACAAAAAGGTACAGCCAAATTCTGCCTATTAGCATGCAATATGTTATGACTTATGATATACCGAACAACGTGTACATAGTTTTGATAAAATTAGTCAAATTAAATACTTAGTCACAAAAAAATACAAATTTAAATGATAATGTTACAAATGTCAAAAATTAAAATAAAACTAAAATTTCTCTACAAGGTAATCATTAATCGAGTAATATGTCTTTTCTAACAATAGTTTTTTCAATTTTATCTTAAATAAAGGAAGTTCTCGCGTCTCAATTATATATTTGGGCAAGTGATTATACAAGAGTGGCCCAGTGGCAAAAAAACTTTTGGAGAAATGAGCGGTTCTACTAGGAGGGTGCCGCAGTTTAAGCACATGCCTTTTACTATTGAAGTTTTCATATAATATCAAAGTTTTGTTTAATAAAAATGATAGTCTCATAAATATATATACATGGCATGGTCAAAATATTATATTTCTTAAAATAGGGTTTTTTTTTTTTTTTTTGTGTGTCCGCTTTTTTGTCCTCCGACATGATGATCGGAGACCTTTTATAGCTGACATGGCTTGCTTTTTTTTTTTTTTTTTTTGCCTTGCTCTGTTGGACGAGAATGAACAGCTACGTTTTTTTTTTTTCAGCTTGTCATTCATTATTATAATAATATGTTACATGCTATTTTTTTTTCTTATGTATAATATTACATTATCATATATAATATAAATATACATATTTTCTTACTTTATTAATTCTTATACTACCTATTTACATGTACAGTTTCTTTTTTGCTAATTACATTTTATATTCTTCTTTTAATACTCTTTTAGATATTTATAATCTAATTTAGTATTAACTTATTCTAGTGTTATTTTTCAGTTTCACCTTTCCTGTTATTTGTTCACAAAATTCTAGGAATTTTTTGCTTACTTTCTTGTTAGATATAATGACAGGTATAGTTTCTTTATTTATCTTGCTATCTATGGTATATTCCAGTTCCAACCGCTTTTTGGCAAATTTAGGACATTCTGTTAAGATGTGTAAGACTGATTCCTCGGTTTCATCATCACAGTCACAGGTGGGGTTGTCTTTACATTTAAAACGGTATAAATATTGCCCGAATCCACCGTGACCTGTTAATGTCTGCACGAGGATTGGTGTAAGCTTGATTTTATTTAAGACCTTGTATGCTCCAATTACATCCGGAAAGAATATTTTTGTCAGAGTCGCGTTTTTACTTTCTGCGTATCTTTGGTCCCACAGTTGTACCGACCTCTTTCTGACCATCCGTTTTACGTGAGAAGTTGGGCAGGCATCGTAGTCCACAGTTGTGTTTTTCTGTGCTGCTTCTTTAGCCAGATGGTCGGCTCTTTCGTTACCTATTACACCAATATGCGACCTTACCCAGAACAATCTCACATCTTTGCGTTGGTCTTTGGCCTCTCGGAGTTTCTCCCTTACCATAAAGGCAAGGGGATGATATGTGTTGGGGCTTCGGATCGATTCTAAGGCGGATCTTGAGTCACTAAGGATATTCACCGTATGTTCTGTAGACTCTAATGCTACGTCTGTGGCGTGGTAAAGGGCATATAATTCGGCCTGAAAAACGGTGCAATAAAACTCGAGGTGAAATTTTTTAATCATTATTTCATCCCCGTCTTTCCAGCAAGACAGGGCTGCTCCTACTTTGCCATCAATCTTACTACCATCGGTGAATATCCTTAGGCCTGTCAAATCATTTTTCTCGATGGTTTCAGCGCTCATATCTTCCAATTTTCTAAAGTCCTGTATTATTTCGGTTGCTGGATGTGGTGCTTTAAGGTAGCAGATTCGTTTTTCTACAGTCCTATCATTTACTACCGTTTGAGGCTTTCCTCTCTTAGCTTCATATAAGGTTGCGATTTCTTGTACGCGCAAGTCAAGGGGTATTAAAATAGGGTTTACAACTGTCCGTCATTTTTAATCTAAATATTGCCCTTAAACATCTTCAAGTTTTCCAAACGCTGCCCAAAACATTAGAGATTCCTACGAAAATTGTAATAGGATATCCGTGTGAAGCCGGGGCGGGTTGCTAGTAGTCTATAAATTAAAAAAACCTCCGTTGGGATTTTTTTGAAAACTTTTTAAATTACTTGTGTATTGTATGAGATTTAAACTTAATAATGCCAAAGCTTCTGTTTATTCAGCAAGATTTTGAGGCAAGAAATCACCATGATCCCAGCCTCTTACAAGGATCTGGGGCTTAATGCGTGCGTGTGGATTTATGTGGAGTGTCCTCAGTTCACAGTTTATGTGGCTGTTACTTAAGTCAAGAGATGTCGGGGCGCGGGATGCGCAATAAAGTTATTTTTTTTAATCTGACATTTTGTAAGGGGCTTTTAGAGATGATCTATATGCCAGCCCCATCGTTATAAACTAAATCAAACTACATATCTAAACCCAAAGCTATAACAATTTGAGGGAATCACTAACAAATTTATACGATTTCAGCAATAAAGTTATTTTGAGACTAATTTTTCGTCATCGACCATGCTAATGGTTCAAATTCGTTTCTTATCCAAACCAAAAGGCTCATTTTTAAGGTTCTCAATTAGTCGGAATCTTGTATGTTCCCCGATTACTCGAAGACGCCTGGACCGATTTTGAAAATTCTTTTTTTGTTTGAAAGGGTATACTTCAAAGTTGGTTCCATTTAAATTTGGTGAAGATCTGATGAACATCTTCAAAGATAGATACTGGAACTCCTCAACGGATACGAGTAAATTGCTCGCGATCAGTGTAATAGCTTAGTAAACAGTAGATTTTTAACCAGTCATAGCATAATTCCATGGGGCCACTAAAAATTGTGAAATAAAATTTTTTTACAAAAAAAATAAAAACCGACTTCGATACACAAACACTAAAAATTGAAAAATAATTTAATTTATTACCGAATATATTATATATACAAGAGTTAATATAGTTCCATAATAATATTTTTTGGGGTCGGTGCCAATGAGGTGCCATTGTGGAGTCTCATAAAAATATGAAGTCTAGACGATTCGCGCAGCTAAAGCTAATTGGCACCGGCACCAAAAATTATTATTATGGAACTATATTAACTCTTGTATACATAATATATTCGGTAATAAATTAAATTATTTTTCAATTTTTAGTGTTTGTGTATCGAAGTCGGTTTTTATTTTTTTGGAAAAAAAAATTTATTTAACACACAGCGATGTGAGTGTTCTCGCTCGCGCACATTTAGCTCGGAACGATGACTGCACGTGCAAAATTTAATAAAGTGGAATTAAATTTAACTTAAACTAACAATTTTTAAATTGGGTACGATTTTGCATCGTGAATATTCACAGGCTACTTTAAGTAGCAAGCGTTACGTCATATGAAAAGGCTATTTTATGTGATTTTTCACATGCTATCTGTGAAATAAAAGGATCTGTGCCTTAATGCGTGCGTGTGGATTTATGTGGAGGGGCGCGAAGTGTCCTCAGCTCACAGTTTATGTGGCTGTTATTCACGTTAAGAGTTTATTCGCGGATGTAGAGGCGCGGGATGCGTAATAAAGTTATCTTGACAATGTTTTATTTTACTTTTATTGGGAAACTAGCTTATTCTCGCGACTTTGTCCGCGTGGACTACACCAATTTCAAACCCCTAATTTAACCCTTTAGGGGTTGAATCTTCAACCTTTCCCGTCTTTCTTAGCGGATGTCTACGTCATAATAGCTATCTGCACGCACAGCCCGATCCGTCCAGTAGTTTGAGCTGGGCGTTGATAGATCAGTCAGTCAATCAGCTTTTCCTTTTATATATTTAGATTTTAGATAAATAAATAAAAGTTTATTCGGCTCACAAAACAATACAAGAAAAAAAGCCAGATATTAAAAATTCCAAAATCAGTACCCATATTATAAATGCGAAAGTGTGTTTGTTTGTTGGTTTGTCTTTCAATGACGTCGCAACGGTGCAACGGATTGACGTGATTTGTTCTTCAATCACGTCCCAACAGAGCAATGGATCGACGTGATTTTTTGCATGGGTATAGATGAAGACCTGGAGAGTGACATAGGCTACTTTTTATCCCGGAAAATCAAAGAGTTCCCACGGGAATTTTTAAAAAACCTAATTCCACGCGGACGAAGTCGCGGGCGTCATCTAGTAGGTACATAATGTAAGAGACAGTAGGTACAATTGTAAACGAATGAAACATAGCAATCCTTGAAGTCCTTGGAGTGAGAGATATATCAAGTTGAAGTGACGTCACACTCACACACTAGGAAAACGTTTCTCTTCACGTCTTCAAGATACTAAGATAAATTCAGGAAATATTTTTACCGTTTTATACTACTATTATAATATAAACTAGGTGATGCCCGCGACTTCGTCCGCGTGAAATTAGGTTTTTAAAATTTTTGTTTTTCCGGGATAAAAAGTAGCCTATGTCACTCTCCGTCTTTATCTACCTATAACATACATATAGAGTTATAGACCCAAGCAAAAAATGACGTCGATCCATTGCTCTGTTGCGACGTGATTGAAGGACGAACCAAGAAACTAACAAACAAACACACTTTCGTATTTATAACCAGCTTATCCCCGCGTCTGCTTGGACTACACAAATTTCGAACCCTATGGGCCTATATTACCCCCAGGGGTTGAATTTTCAAAAATCCTTTCTTAGCGGATGTCTACGTCATAATAGCTATCTGCATGCCAAATTTCAGCCCGATCCGTCCAGTAGTTTGAGCTGTGCGTTGATAGATCAGTCAGTCAGTCAGTCAATCACCTTTTGTTTTTATAGATTTAGATATGGGTAGTGATTGCTTTCAAATCCCACTCCCCCAATGGTTGAAAAGCATCAAATTATCCCGTAATCATCATTTTAATCTCATACAAGTTCGGCCGGGAGTCGGGAGTCGGGAGTCGGGAGTCGGGAGTCGGGAGTCGGGACGAATGGCGCCCATTACACACAATGTTCAATTCCCCTACAATTGAATGGTCCCCGGTTTTTACACTACATACGCATAAGTCGCACGTAAGGGTGTGTGCACAATGAGGGGGGAAGAGAGCTTCTTCAAACTTCTTAACCAACACGCTAGCCATTGGCAATTTTTTTGGCATTTTTTGCTATTTTGAGGGTTCCGTACCTCAAAACTCAAAAGGAAAAACGGAACCCTTATAGGATCACTTATACATTAGACAGTCTGTCTGTCTGTCTGTCGGTCTGTCAAGAAACCTACCGTTGGCCTAGAAGCATGAAATTTGGCAAGTAGGTAGGTCTTGTACCGGAAAAATCTGAAAAACGTGAAAATGTGGTTACATCACACACAAAAAAAATTGTGGTCATAAACTAATAATTAGTATTTTCAATTTTCAAAGTAAGATAACTATATCAAGTGGGGTATTATTATTATTATTTATTTATTTATTATTTAATTAATAATTATATCTAAGGTATTCACCTGTGCATTCTAAAATAGAATTTTATTTATTTTTAAGCATCATAGTTTTTAAATTATCGTGCAAAATGTCGAAAAAATACGACTGTAGTACTGAACCCTCGTTGCGCGAGCCTGACTCGCACTTAGCCGGTTTTTTTTGCCAATAGTCATTGGATTGGCAGACTTCTCACATCTTTGAGAACATTATGGAGAACTCTCAGTGATACAGGTTTCCTCACGATGTTTTTTCACACAAGCAAGTGACATTTAATAATCTAGCTCAGGGTGTGTAACCCTGATCATTAAAATCGGAACTCACGGATCAATCGGAAAAAACGGAATCGAATCTCCGACCTCCCGGATAGGAGGAAGAAGTCTTTACCACTGAGCTATCACCGCTTTAATATAAATACTTAAAACTACAACGTTGCATTCTTGCACCCCAATCTAAAGTCACCCTAACTCACCCTAAAAGATTACGCGTTAGGCGATCAAATCAAATTGTCTCAGTCTGCTTCACCCTTAGGGTGTGTGGGTGCGAGTAATATTGTCCTGTAATGCCCCCCGGATATGTCTGCCCTGTTGCACTTGTTACCCTGATGCGGTTGTGTTATTGTATTGATTTGATAGTGGAAGTAATTATCTGGTTGGTGGGGTGATTATCTTTGTTGCAATAAGTAATTCACAACACATTAATAAGGCACGCATTCCGGTTTTTAGGTCAGACAGTTATTTTTAGATTAAGTTCATTGTAATTCCATGCAATTCAGCTGAGGTTCTGTACCTACACGTGCAGTCATACACCATCTATCAAAGCTACGTAATTTCGGTGGATTTCTCGGTTTAAATGCGTGGAAAGCCGTACTTTATTTGTGATGTTTTTTTCTGTATTATTTTTGTTGTGTACTCTGTTTGCGCTATGGTGCCAAATAAATGAGTATTTATTTGTTTATTTATTTTATTTTATTCCGCTTTCTAGTCGAGAGGTCGGCGGTTCGATCCCGGGCACGCTCCTCTAACTTTAGGGAGTTATGTGCGTTACAAGAAGTTAAATATCAATTGCACTTGGCCGGTTTTTTTTTTCAAAAACATTACAACCATTTTTTTGGACAGTCGTGTAAAAACTATAGAAACAGCACGGCGTCAGCAAAATAATAAAAACATACAAAATAACGTGCGAAGTATAATAAAACGTGACAAAGTCGTTCCTAACAATGATACGCGTATAAATTGACACAATGTTGCATAGCAGGGTGTCATGTATGGGGTAGGTATATGGGGGGTGAATATAGGAGGAGATCACGTACAGGGATGTGATAAAAAGATCTTCACTATGTCTCAGCCATAGACTTGGAATAGCTAGATGCCGATGTTCAAAAAATGATTCCGGTAAAATAATTGACACGCGCCTAAACGAGATGGACAAAATGTGCCCCAGGCTGAACAAATATAAAGGTATTACAATAAATTCAGATAAAATATACAATGAATTTTGAATAACTATTTACATTTGAAAGCAGTCGCTCAAAATAATTGAAGATAATAAGAATTTAAATCGATTTTGTCCAAGATTTTCCCTTTTTTACTTTACGGTCCTGCCCCCCAATTGTGTAAGAATAACGTTTTCATAGTTATAGTAATCGTCCACAAATTCTGTCCTTTGATTGGCTGTGAAAAAATGTTAACAGCGAATCAACCAATCAAAGGGCAGAATTTGTTGACGATTACAATAACGATAAATACGTTTTTCTTACATAATCGGGGGGTTGGATGCAAGTTTTTTATGCCTATCATAAACTTAATGCCACGACTGTAAAACAACATGCGATTTTTTTTTAAAATAGAAGATTTTTACTATTAAATGGCAAATATAATATCATCTCTGTACATTCTGGGGCACGCGACCATACAAGTTTTGTCGATCTCCTTTCCCAGTACAATTCAATACTGGTTTCACTGTATTCAGAACATTTCACATGCATATGTATAAATTACATTATAAATAAAGCCAACAGCTAAGAGCATAAGTCAAACAATGATAATAAATATGAAAAATGGATCCCTTAATAAAAGGAAAGAACCAACATGAAGAAAAGGAATAAAAAGTGAAAGGAAGATTAACATATGAAGTTCATACCGTCCTAACCCCCGGGGCTTCTATAACAAACTTAGAACATAATCTACCAAAAATCGTCGTAAGAGACGCGAGTTATATGGCTGACAATTTTATGCCGTCATTTTGATTATAACAAGTCTTTTACAAAGGTTTTCAAATTTAAAAAAAAAACTTAACTTTTCTGATACTCGCAATAAAAAAAATGATGGGACTTATAGGAGTCTATGGCTGAACAGCGCAAGACTCGGGGTGTGGAAGTCCCTACAAGAGATTTATGTCTATCAGTTGATGTTGATAATGATGAAAACCGGGGCGAGTCAGCTGTAAATCAATATAAATAAAGCCAAGAGCAAATGTAGTAATCAAACAATGCTAATTATATAAAAAATGGATCCCTTGATAAAAGAAAAGATGTTAACAAACATGAAGAAAAGGAAGAAAAAGTGAAAACGGTATGAAAAGTGAATAAAAAATGAAACAGATGAATGAAAGGAAGATTAACAGGGTAATATTAAATGAAGTTCGTACCGTCCTAACCCCCGGGGCTTCTATAATAACCTTAGAACATAATCTACGGAGAATCGTCGTAAGAGACGCGAGTTATGTGGCTGACAATTTTGTGTCGCCCTTTTTATTATAACAAGCCTTTTAGGGTTAACCCTCACTGCGAAATTTCACCGCATGCTTTTCCCGCTGAATCCTGAGGCATGGAAGTTGTATGAAGCCGTTCACGAGTATTTTTTGTGAGTGCGTGCGGCTTTGCGGCTTCATATTTCCATATTATGTCATAGAATTTTGCGCGAAAATTTGCAGTGCAAGCTAACCTTTAGAAAGCGTTTCAAATTCCGGTAGGACTCGTAGGCGTCTAAAACTAAGATCTATACAGTATGCTTTTAAATCTTTTCAGTAGATTCAGTATTGTATCTAACTTTCTGATAAGCAGCATGAAGCGCGCACAGAGAAACAAAATTACTTACGGCTCGCTATCGAGTACGGGTCTCCTTTTCGAGTGAGAAGGGTTTTTGGCCATAGTCTACCACGCTGACCATGTGCGGATTGGTAGACTTCACACACCTATGTTAACATTATGGAGAACTCTCAGGCATGCAGGTTTCTCACGATGTTTTCCTTCGCCGTTAAAGCAAGTGATATTTAATTAATTAAAACGCACATAACTCCGAAAAGTTAGAGGTTCGTGCCCGGGATCGAACTACCGACCTCTGATTAGAAGATCGACGTGCTAACCACAAGACTACCACAGCTTATGTCTCAATTTAGAAAAGACAAAATCCCAGACCTAAATACTAAAAACTCGCAGCATTCAAAATTAAATTCGTCAACGAACTTCATGTTAAACAGAAACCCCAATGCCATATTTCACAAGTACAAATCCCGAAGTTCTATTCAAATAAGTCGTATCTATTAGACTCCGCAAAAACACTTTAACGCTTAAAGCCAAGAGTTTGTAAGAAAACAATCCCAACTAATTCCACCAAACCACTTTAACCCTCCACTCGTGCTTGCTTCTGTAACCCTGGTTATAAAGTATCAGGTACTTTTGACCCATATCGAAATCGAAAGTTTTTCTTTATAGTGCATTCAATATTAACTGGCTTCAGACCGTCATTAGCAATAACAATAGGATTACATTCGACATTCCACGTAAACAATAGGAGTAATAGACCAAACACTCATAGAACCCATTCATTTTTAAAGGACCGGTTCGACCTTATATATTTTGTTGCAAACCAACCAGTGTTGATACTTTTAAATTCACCCGCCACGACTAAATCCTATTGTTATTGCTAATGACGGTCTCAAGTGGAAACACGCCAGTTAATATTGAATGCACTATACAGGGTAGGTTCATTCCCACATGACTTGATGGTACCTATTCAAGTTATACGAGGTAAGAAACGCAGAAACCATTAGTGGTTCGTATCAGAAATGTTAAACAAAAACCTTTCTAAGTCGAACACTTACATGAAATATAAGTGAAAATATTAGTGTTTTATATGTTAAATAATTTAAAATTTAAACTTTATTGTTAACAAAATTATAGATAGGTTAAATATGTTAGGTATCTAAATAAAATAATGGAACTACAATGTTCTGGGTCGTTTTGACCAAATGGAGACTATTTAAGTGTCAAGCATTTAGCTTGCTTACTATTTATTCTCTGACAGGCATTATTAAAGCTTTTTGGATTCAGACAAGCGTTAAATTCGTCGTCAAGGCCTGTTCGGCCGCCTATATAACACGACAACAAAAGTCACCGATTTAGGTACTCACTCCTAGGTCTTTAAATAATCTCGTACAAGTCCCGCAAATTGCTATTGCGCTGGAACCATGTCTCATTAAAATCGAAATGACGTCATTGCTGAAATAGAAATATACCATCAGTTCGAAACTTCAGTCTAGTGCTGATGTCACTAAAATGGCAGCCACGCGCATTAGCAATTTGTGGGACTTAACCAATAAAAATGATACCCTGACTCACTCACTGACTAACTGACTCATCAACGTCCAGCTCAAGCCTTTAGACCTAGAAAGCTAAAATTTTGCACCGAGGTTTCCTTTACAATGTAGACAACGAGTTTTTAAAAAATTCCTGTGGACAGTCGCTAGATTTTTAATTTTTAATAAAAACTATAATGTACTTGGTCTTTTTGACCAAATAGAGATTACTTAAGCGTTAAGCGTTCCGCTTGTGCAATATTTATTACCTGCAGACAGGCATTAGTAAAAGCTTTTCGGATTTAGACAAGCGTAAAATTCGACATCAAGACAGATTTGTCTGCCTATTTAACACGACAATAAAGGACAATGATTTAAAGGCACCTAAATCTTCAATAGATCTCATACAATCAAAACGAAAAGTCCTGACTCATAGACTAAGTCATCAGTGCCCAGCCCGAACCCTTGTACGAAAGCTGAAATTTTGGATAGAAGTTCCCTTAAAGAATAAGGTCCGATTTTTTTGAATTTTTTTTGAATGGTTGCTAGTTAAATAATGTTTAGGGTATTTTTGACCAAATAGACACTACTTAAGCGTTAACCGTTCCGCTTTCGCAGTATTTATTATCAGACAGGCATTAGTTAAAGCTTTTCGGATTTAGACAAGCGTAAAATTCGACGTCAAGGCCTATTCGGCCGCCTATTCATTACGAGTCGGCGGATCGGAAAAGAGTTTTAAATGCTCATCCCGAAATTCTATTCCGAATATGAAAGTCAAGTCAAGTTGAAGTGAACTTGATGTCGGAAGCGCGCTTTATTATCTTTTTTAGGGTTCCGTATCTCCCGAGGAAGAAAGGTTTTTTAATTTTATTCAGATACAAGATTCGAAAAAATTATTTAAAACAGATAATAAATTACTCTTTTTGATAGTCGGTTGTTGTATTTACAAGTTGTTGTTAGGTTGTTGTACAAGTTGACTGCAGTCTCACCTGGTAGTAAGTGATGATGCAATCCTAGGTAGCGAGCTAACTTGGAAGAGGTATGGAAATTAAATAGCTTGGCGGCACGATTTTGCTGGTAGGGTGGTAGCCACGACCGAAGCCTCCCACCAGACCTGACCAGGGAAAATTTTGAAATAATAAAATTCCAAATTTCCTTATGCCGGGAATAGAACCCCATTAATAAGACTACAGCACTAACCACTGGGCCAAAGAGGTCGTCAAAATGAACCATTACAGGAGCACTTCGTTGTCTGTCTGTCTGTCTGTCGGTCTGTCAAGAAACCTACAGGGTACTTCCTGTTGACCTAGAATCATGAAATTTGGCAGGTAGCAATGTCTTATAGCAAACGTAAAGGAAAAAATCTGAAAACCTTGAATTTGTGGTTATATCACTAAAAAAAATTAAAAATCTGTCTTACAAGCAAATAATTAGTTTACCTTATTACTATACTAGTTTAAAATTTCTTGTACGATGGTACGGAACCCTTCGTGTGCAAATCCGATTCGCACTTGAACGGGTTTTTTGTTGAATTGGTTCTTTTGGGTCACTGAATAGCTTGCTCTCATTGGGAATTGTTCGCACGTGTATTCTGTGGCCTTATCTAATTATAATATTCTGAATATAATACCTCCCTAGCGCAGTGGTGAGTGCATATTGTGATCTAGAGAGAGGTTTCAGGTTCAATTTCCGGCAGGGGCATTTGGAAATGTAATAATGTCATGTCCATAATAGAGAGAGCCAGCGCGTGCCAGACCTTCGTCTTTTAAATACTATAAAAAAGTATTAGCTTATTCCCGCGACTTCGTTCGCGTGGACTACACAAATTTCAAACCTCTATTTAACCTCCTTAGGGGATGAGTTTTCCAAAATCCTTTCTTAGCGGATGCCTTCGTTATAATAGCTATCTGCATGCCAAATTTCAGCTCGATCCGTCCAGTAGTTTGAGCTGTGCGTTGATAGATCAGTCCGTCAGTCAGTTAGTCACCTTTTCCTCAACGATCTATCAACGCACAGTCCAAACTGCTGGGCGGATAGGGCTGAAATGTGGCATGCAGATAGCTATTATAAAGTAAACATCCGCTAAGAAAGGATTTTGAAAATTCAATCCCTTAGGGGGTAAAATCCGAGTTTGAAATTGTGTCAAATTTCAGCCCACCGATCCGTCCAGTAGTTTGTGATGTGCGTTGATAGGTCAGTCAGTCAGTCACCTTTTCGTTTTATATATTTAGATGTCGAACGGTATATAAATGATTCATCCATCATTGAAACGAATTAAAGCTTTACTAGCAGCAGTCAGATCACGATCCCGCAATAAAGCCGCGCTGAATGAAGCAAATATGAAACAACAACGTTACACGTGTGATACGTGCTGTGTTTACTGTGATACTAAATTGTATGACTGATGATTTGATGTGCAGAACTCACGTCGAGAAGGAATTATGAAACAACAATATAATCCGTCCGCCTCACACCCTGTATCACGTTACACGTGTGATACGTGCTGTGTTTACTGTGATACTAAATTGTATGACTTGATTGTGTGACTCTATAAGGACACATGTCACACTGAGCTATAGCAACAAGTGAAAGATCTCGAGTCAAGAAGGAAATATGAAACAACAATATAATCCGTCCGCCTCACACCCTGTATTACGTTACACGTGTGATACGTGCTGTGTTTACTGTGATACTAAATTGTATGACTTGATTGTGTGACTCTAACAAGGACGCATATCACACCGAGCTATAACAACAAGTGAAAGATCTCGAGTCAAGAAGGAAATATGAAACAACAATATAATCCGTCCGCGTCACAGCCTGTATCACGTTACACGTGTGATACGTGCTGTGTTTACTGTGATACTAAATTGTATGACTTGATTGTGTGACTCTAACAAGGACGCATATCACACCGAGCTATAACAACAAGTGAAAGATCTCGAGTCAAGAAGGAAATATGAAACAACAATATAATCCGTCCGCCTCACACCCTGTATTACGTTACACGTGTGATACGTGCTGTGTTTACTGTGATACTAAATTGTATGACTTGATTGTGTGACTCTAACAAGGACGCATATCACACCGAGCTATAACAACAAGTGAAAGATCTCGAGTCAAGAAGGAAATATGAAACAACAATATAATCCGTCCGCGTCACACCCTGTATCACGTTACACGTGTGATACGTGCTGTGTTTACTGTGATACTAAATTGTATGACTTGATTGTGCTCAGTAACGAAGGTGCATGGCACGCCGAGCCGTAACACGCAACTGACAGAAGTGTGACAAGACTGTATGATTTTAAAAAAAAACGAGGGGGCATTTCACACCAAGCTGTAATGATACAGGATTCGCCAAATGATTCGGCATTTGGTATATCAACTGGCTTCACTATTGTTTGGCGTGTGTGTTTGGCGATTTTGCAGATTATGCGATATGCAGTGAATACTTCTCCCAGTGGTGTATTAGTTATATTATATCCCGGAAAAACAAATAACACCCGCGGGATTTTCAGAAAACCTAAATATTCGCATCAACTATTCTGGTAAACTGGATATAATTGCAGCCGGCCACACAATTCGCGTTATCACGAATCATTTGCCAAATCCCGATAGTGGAACCGTACCCCAACAAATAAGTGAAAGACTTAAAGTCAAACGTATTTATTATGTTATACCGCGCATGAAACGTGGTGTAACAAAATTGTACGATTTGATTGTGCCCCGTAACGAGGGCCGCGTGTTACACCGCGCCGTAACAAACGAGTTTTACGTTAATAGAATGTTATAAGCTCTTCTGAATCGATTTTAAGATATTATGCCCGTTAATGTCGACTCTACTACAGGTGACTGTTTAAAATAAAGAATCGATGTTATTAGAATTCATTTAAAAAATACGTAGGTATTATAGCCTAGTGGTTAAGACGTCTGCCTCCTATTCGGAGGGTCCAAGGTTCGAACCCGGGCATGCACCTCTAACTTTTCGGAGTCATGTGCATTTTAAACGATTAAATCACTTGCTTTAACGGTGAGGGAAAACATCGTGAAGAAACCTGCGTGCCAGGGTTTTCCATAACGTTCTCAAAGCTATGTGAGTTTGCCAATCTGCATTTGGCCAGCGAGCGTGAGGAGAGGAAACCCATCCTCAACTGTAGAGGGCCGAAGATGAGTTGAGGTTAGTTATAAAGTCAAAGTCAAAGTCAAATGATTTATTCAAAATAGGTAATAAATTACTCGTATTGATGGTCTGGTATGGTGTTAGATTTGTAAGATATAGTGGTGATAATTATTACGTAAACTTAAAACTAAAGCTACGAGGGTTCCAAACGCGCCCAGGTCTGAGAAGAGCCCACAACAAACTCAGAAATATAAATGGCAGATCCCTGCAACTATTGTTATATTGACAATAATTGCAAGGATCTGCAATTTATACCTTGGCATACTACTTGGGCATGTCAAGTCAAGTCAAATGATTCTTTGATGTAGTACCTAGTACGCGACAGGTCGAGATGGCAATCGGGGTACGAGGCGGGAAGACGCCCCGCACACCCGCACATCACCCGCGCTATCTCGCACCGGGTTAGCACGGGGGCTGTGCGGGTGTGCAGGGCGTCCCCACCCCGATTGCCATCTCGACCTGTCGCATACTATAACTACCTAATGCTAATAACAAGAACTAGCAGCAAAGCAATAATCATGAGACTCAAGGGTAGCGCCGAACAACTATGTGCTTAAAATGTGATAAGAACATTATATACCTACTTTATACGGTGTAATAAACGCCGTATTTTACACCGTATCTAAGAGGTTTTGTACGAAACGTAGCAATTCCGTGACACCCATACTTACCCTCTCCCTACTAACAACCCTACACAAATCAACACACTATTACTCAACATACATTACCGCTTTCAAGTCTTCTATTATAAATCTTCAACAAACAAAATCTGCAATGTACGTGCTATTTTTTAAAGGCAATATTCCCATTTCCCACAGTAGTTTTCCTCTCTCTACCAAGACTTAACATTTATGACATGATATTATAACTCAATATAGATTACCGTTTTGCGTCTAAATCTGTCTCTATAATAAGATTAAGAATCAGCAATGTATTGTTATTTTTTAAACATACCAATCTCCTAATACCTCCCCTCGCCCTACAAAGATATCAACACAAATCGACATAGCACTATAACTCAGCACACATTACCGCTATAATACCATATCTTCCCCTACAATCACATAGAGAAACTGCAATGTAAGTGGTACGTAATATAAATTGGATTTCTCGCAGTGATTTCGGTAAGTGGGTTATGTTATGGGGTAACGACTAACGATTGTCATGATAAATGTTTTTTTTTCGCGCTCGTGGTTTCCTTCTATAGGGTAGAATAATATGACATTATGGGCGCCGATAAATGGCAAATAATGTAGTTTATTATAGAACTAGCAGATTCCCGCGACTTCGCGGATAGATTTAGGTGTTTAAAAATCCCGTGGGTTCCTTTTTTCCTTTTGAGGTACGGAACCCTAAAAATTGGTAAAAAAAACACAATTGCGAAAAAATAACGATTTATTATATACAACTTTACCATAGATAAAAGAATAATACATTTCTACTGATTCCAACGCCACTGAAATAACTCCCACATAAAAATAAAGGTGTGGGCATACACAACGCGTAACAGAAACGTGTACACCAAAGGTTGACAAAGTTTCATGTAAAAACATCGCTGAGCGACAGTGTAAAGATGTCTCAGCGCATGGGTGCCGTGATAGTGTAGTGGTTACGACATCCGCTTCCTATTCGGGAAGTCGGGGGTTCGATCCCGGGCACGCTCCTCTAACTTTTCGGAGTTTTGTGCGTTTTAAGAAACTAAATTTTCGACGACCTCCCTGGCGCAGTGGTGAGCGCTGTGGTCTTAATAGTGGGAGGTCCCGGGTTCGATTCCTGGCAGGGGTTTGGAATTTTATAATTTCTAAATTTCTGGTCTGGTCTGGTGGGAGGCTTCGGCCGTGGCTAGTTACCACCCTACCGGCAAAGCCGTGCCGCCAAGCGATTTAGCGTTCCGGTACGATGCCGTGTAGAAACCAAAGGGGTATGGGTTTAACAAAAACTGCCATACCCCTTCCAGGTTAGCCCGCTATCATCTTAAACTGCATCATCACTTACCACCAGGTGAGATTGCAGTCAAGGGCTAACTTGTATCTGAATAAAAAAAAAAAAAAAAATATCATTAACGGTGAAGGAAAACATTGTGAGGAAATCTGCATGCCTGAGAGTTCTCCATAATGTTCTCATAGGTGTGTGAAGTCTGCCAATCTGCACTTCGTCAGCGAGGCTCAGCGAGAGCTATATGGCCAAACCCTTCTCATACTGAGAAGAAACCCGTGCTCTGTAGTGAGCCGGCGATAGGTTGACCATGGTGAGACTTTATGGCAGAGACGTAATTTAATATGTCTCGTTTTAACTATCTTATTCGTAACTTAATTAATTGTTAATTTGATTAATATTTAATTTCAGTTTTCACAACATTAAAATACTACAATAACTAACTAAATCGATATCAATTGAGCGTTCCGGTACGATGCCGTGTCAAAAACTGATTAGAGCCTTACTATTATATTAATAGTAATAATATTGCTATATTCCTTCCAAAATAGCCCGCTTGTGTTTTGTGTGACCAAGCCTCTACTTACGTAATTTGTATAGAAATGCCCAAAAAAGGCTGAAATATTATCTTTGGTGAAGGTTTCTACACTCCTTATTTTTTGATTCTCGGTAAGAGTAGGTACATTTACGCTTTCTTCTTAATAAAACAATGAGTATCCAACCATGTTGAAAAAGTAATTTTTCTATTTTTAGGGTTCCGTACCACAAAAGGAAAAAAGGAACCTGTAAAGAAAACCTATAGGTAGGGTAGGTATTAGGCAGTGGCGTGCAGCTCATAGAAGCATAAACGCACTGCTTACCCTCATTCTAATAAATCAATGCTTATTTTTCATTATAACCTGCCGTAAAATAAGTTCATACCTAAATGCATACCCTGGCTTGAACTCCTGTGCACGCCACTGGTATTAGGGTATGCTTACCCTAAACAAGTGTCGGAATTTTTTTGTTTACTTATCAACCTCAAAATATTAAAACCTCATAATGATTTTAAATACCAATTAATACTTTATGAGGCTTGTAGTCTAAAATTTTGACACTACTATGTAACTTTTTACCCTGGAAAATCAAAGAGTTCCCACGGGATTTTCGAAAACTAAATCCAAGCGAACGAAGTCGCGTACATCATCTAGTCTAATATAAGTAGGTACACCCTCAACCCTCGAGTAGGTATAAAGTGTCGCTGAATGTCCCTTTAGTGTCAGACACTCGGTGTCGGCGTAATCCCGACACAAGATGGATGGCCTCATCGGGGGATAGATTGGAAATGCGTGTCCTCTGGAATTAAGTGCGTGGAGTAATGCTGGGGTCACACGGAGGTCGGATTTTGTCTATCAATGCTAAAATAGGGGTCAATCTTATATCTAAGAAGCTTAATTATAAGCCAAGCTAAAAATCTTATTAGGCGTTATTACTAATTTTAATGAAATTATATTTTTTCTTTTCAGTGATTTGGCTGACATTAGGTATGGGGTATCATCTAAATCACCCCGAGGGATATAAAATAAGCTATGATTTTTTTGAATAAATTAACAATACGCCTACAGGCGCATTGTAAATTTTTACACGCGTCATTATTTTTTTTTTTTTTTGTAAAGAATATTAGCCATATTAAATGACTAATATTCCCCTTTCCTCTCCATTTAAGCGTCAGGCTTGTGCTAGGAGTAGGTACGACAATAGTGCAACGGGCGGGATTTGAACCGTCGACCTTTCGGTTTTCAGTCCACTCCTATACCGGTTGAGCTATTGAGGCTCTAAGTTTCACATTATCAAATGTGAAATTTCTATTTTTCATCTCTTTGTGTGTTTTTTTGTATTTTTTAAATTACGACTTGTTATTGGGACGATTTGAATGATTTAAACGATTCTGTTTTATAAAACAAGGTAGCCGATGGTTCTATATAAAATTGATGAATATAATGAATCAAATCAATATAATTTTGCAAATTAGATTGATTGCATAAACACAGTTTTCTAAAAGGAAAAGGTGACTAACTGATCTATCAACACACAGCTCAAACTACTGGACAAATCGGGCTGAAATTTGGCATGCAGATAGCTATTATGACGCAGACATCCGCTAAAATTTTGAATAAACTTTTGAAAATTGAACCCCTAACTGATTAAAATAGTCCACGTGGACGTAAGCATCAGCTAAGAAAGGATTTTTGAAAATATAAATAAAATGGGGTGTGAAATAGGAATTTGAAATTTGTATAGTCCACGCGGACGAAGTCGCGAGCATAAGCTAGTCATCTGTAAAGGTGTATAGGAGGTACATAACCTTGATGGATAAAAAATTTAACCCCTCGTGTATATGAAGCGTAAATCGTCTCGAACTAATTGTTTACCCTCTCGCTGAGTCACCCACTCTCACTGGCATGTCGGTGACGCGGGTGACGCGTCCTCCCGCTCCCGTCGCGTCCTATTTACATTTTAAGTAATTAAAATGGAAAACTCCGTTGTCACACTTTCCTTGAGTAATCTGTTACTCTTGCATACATCATGTTGTGTTTCTTTACGTGAAAATGGTTGTAAGTACGAAAATCCGCTTTTCGTGAAACCTAGCAAAAGATTATTTGCTACATTAATTTAAATAGATGTTTGTCCTTTCTAACACGCAGAGATGCGAGTGTTCTCGCTCGCGCGCTCTTTAGCGTCTAGCTCCCATCGCATTTTATTTACATTTTAAGTAATTAAAATGAAATATTCCGTTGTCACACTTTCCTTGAGTAATCTGTTACTCTTGCATACATCATAATATGATTGTGTTTTTTACCTACTTCAAGTTCTAGTAATAGCACAGAATATGTAATAGCACTAACGCAATAGGGCAATTTTTGTGTAATTTTTGTGTAATAATTTTGTGTAATAATGTAGATAAAGTCTGAGAGGAACAGGAATTTAACTGGTTCGCTATAGTATGTACAAGTCGTAATTTCAATAATTTAAAAAAATGTTTGCACTATCAATAAACCGGCCAAGTGCGAATCAGACTCACGCACCGAAAGTTCCGTACTACAGTCGTATTTTATCGGCTATATAGAAAATTTCAGTTATATCCTGTACTTGAACAACAAATACTAAAATATTATAAAGAAACGAAGTTATTTTAGGGTAGGAGACAACTTAAACTGTCAAAATAAGTGAACTGTCCGAAGTCCTAGGTGACCTGCAATCAGCATAATATTTAGTCCAGTAAGTAATGACTCGCGAACGTTATCTGCCTTCACAGGCGCTGCGAACCCCTCAGGGGGACCTCTCAAACTCAAGCTACTAAATTAATTCCGCCGAAATGTATTCGCGCCTTAAGGTGACGCAGTACGCTCGACCGAACCTGTTTGCTTTTCACTTGACATTGTATGAGAAAGGTGAGAGGCACGATGATTTTCACCGAAATCAAGGGTTTAGGAAAAGTATTTTTGAGAAAAACCTGCTGTGTTTATGTTTGCAAAGTATAGTTATTTCAACTAATGAATAAATAAACTATGTCCAATGTTAAATTTCTTTAGGATTTTCATACCCCTAATCTTATTTATTTACGCTCAAAGTTGTCATAAATTTAGTGTTAAAATAGGAATCTTTTGAGGCTCGTAACTACAAAATCAATATTTTTTTCAATGTTTCATATATCAATAAACCTAGATACTGACGAGATTAATCGATATAATACTTAGTTTTGAGCGTACAGTATCAAATAATGTAGTAATTACCCTCCTACGTTTGTATGAAGAAAGCATCGTCCTGAGCCCCCTTAAACAACCTTAAATAAACGAGAAGAATTCTTTATGTAGAGAAATTAAAGCGCACAAAACTGTTTTTGTTTTTTTCTAAATTAAGTACCTACTTGTTTCAATTGGGAAATGTAGTAGGTGACCGATCAATTGACAAAAAACAAATGACAAAGTTTCATTTCCCAAACAAATTTTGGCAAAATTATGAATCGTTTTATGATCGTTATAAAACTTATGTTTCTACAAATAATTCACTTGATAAAACAAATTACCAGACAAATTGTCATTTCATAAAATATCATTTGACAAACAACTGATTTCTTTAATCGTGTTAATTAGAAAAACGCACTTTTTTTTTTGATAAAATGAATTGTTTGATAAATACTTTAAGAATTCACCAAATCTTTTATATGTCGACCGGGTCGACGGAAGAGACTGCTTACTATAATGGGCTCCGTCGACGGGCCCCGGTCGACGAGAAGAGACCACCACTATGGTGGGGGGTCTCTCTCATCCCCCCGCTCCCACCATCAAGAGCGAGCGAAGCGAGCTCGGGACTTGGGGCACTCCGACTCGGAACGGTTAGGTTAGAAGGGGATGGCGGGGTCTGTAAGACCCCGCCATCCCCTTCGTGGGTTATTTCTTTCTTTACCACCCAGAAAAAAGGAGCCCCATGATATCATCTATTATTTTGTAAAATCGCGAATTTGAAGAACAAATTATTTGGTGAAATAATAAATTTTTAAATGATATTTTAACATTCAGCAAATTTGCAAAGTAAAACATTTGTGAATAGAATATTTGTCAAATGATCTTTTGTAAAATGATATGTTTGCGGTATACGACGTGTGTGATTTGATTAGTTTTTTAAAAGTTTTTGGTGAACTGATAATTTGTCATACGTTTTTTGTCATTCATTAGTGAACCAATGTAGTATCATAATCCTTAATTTAAAAGGAACTAGATGACGCCAACAGTCTCGCACTAACAGAGTTTTCTGCAATCTGGACTACATACAGAAGTTTCAAGATACAACCGTCGTCGGCCCAGCTGGCGCTACCGAGCACAACCAACCGCTCGGTGGGAGATCTCCCTTTGCTACGGTCGAGCCTGCACATCGCTCCCGTACAAGCCTTAAATAAACGACTGAAATTCTTAATATGTAGAGAAATTAAAGCGTAAAGAAGTGTTTCTGTTTTATTCTCTTTAAAATATAAATAGACGTCCGCTAAGAAAGGATTTTTGAAAGTTCAATCCCTAAGAGGGTTAAATCGGGGTTTAAAATTTATGCAGTCCACGCGGACAAAGTCGCGAGCATAAGCTAGCCGGATATAATTTCCGCAAACCGAAAATCATTGAATTCTCTGTACCTATAGTGTTTCCTGCCAATTATAATCATTGTATCTTTAAAACAACAGTGAATATAGGCACCTTCTAGGCAAACGCATCCCATCTTAGGCCACATCATCACTTCCCATCAGGTGTGATCGTGGTCAAGCGTGCGCCTATATACATACATACATGCAGGTCAATCACATAACCCTCCTTTGGGCTTCGCCGCAGTCGGGTAAAAACTAACAAATTTTAGATCTTATAAAGTAGGTAGAGATACATATTTTATTTTAGCATTAAAACTCACACATTTAACAAGGTTTATTAAGTATAACAATATACGCATTATTGTTTATTGTTAAGTATAACAATATACGCATTATTGTTAAGTGTACAATGTATTTAACAAAGTCACTGACCCGCAAGAAATATATAACATCGCGATAAAATTGTCCGGTAATTTATTACCGCGGTAATATTACAGTATTACTGGCGGGTAATTTAGTACAATGCCTGTTTAAGCTTCACCTATTAAAATGTATTACGGTCGAAACAGAATCACCCTAGTTTATCAATGGCCCGGTGCCAAAGAGATTTAGTTAGAACGTAGAGTGGCTTTGGATTTTTTTTAAATTTATAGACTACTAGCTGATGCCCGCGACTTCATCCGCGTGGATTTACGTTTTTAAAAAATTCTTCGGGAGCTCTTTGATTTTCCGGGATAAAAAGTAGTATTCTAGTGTGTAGTTTGTACTGTGTTGTAGTGTAGTGATATTTTAGTGATCTATGCTATTTGAAAATTGACCCTACTTCGAAAAGTAGCTAAATGGCTGTTTTTCATCTATTGTAACTTTGTCCTATCAATCAGTAATTTATGCTGCTCAAATATCTCTGTCCAGCATCAATGTTTGCGCTAAATAATGATGATATCACTATTTTCGAAATTATGCAGCTCCAATTTTATGCAGATTATTTCGAAAATGATTTGACCTAGTAGTTAAAATAAATTTTCCAAATAAGCATTTTGATGGCTTACAATAACAATTATTATTATTAGCTTAACTAACGTTACTATACTGTAACTAATGTTTAAGCCCACTGCCTAGTGGTTTGCTCGAGCAGAATGACTAAAACTCCTAAAAGTAGTCATAGTAACATACAGGTACAAAAAAAATTATGTCAACTGCAGCTGAACACAAATCAAATCAAATCAAAAATATTTTTATTCCCAAGGTGCTGGAATGGCGACCTCGCACCGGAAGACGCAGCGTTGGAAGACCCCCCACTAGATATAATTATATTATAATTATTTTTATTAGTGCTAGTCCTATTCACCTAATAAACCTTAAATTTAATAAACCTACTCACGATTACAATATGTTACATACTTACGTGATTCTTCGCGTTATATACCTACTGTAGATTATTTCTTTTAAGTAATTAGTTAATAGGTATCTTCGTTGCAGATAGGCACCGAGGACAAACCTCTGTGGTTTTTTCGGTGTTTTTAGTTTAAGCTTTTATTTGTATGTATTTTGATTTGATAATAAATTAAAAAAAAAAAAAGATGGACGGACGACATCAGACGAGTCCCGAGGAGCCGCTGGATGGCGGCGCGCAAGCTTGCTTAAAGTCCTATATCGCAAATAATTTTATCCGAATGTAATATTCCGTTGATAAATAAACTATAAATAATGTACATGTAATGAGAACTTGGCAGCGTACACGAATAGTACGCGACAGTTCGAGATGGCAATCGGGGAGGAAACGCCCAGCACACCCACACAGCTTCCGCGCTAACCCGCTGTGGGCAAGCGCGGGTGCCGTGCGGGTGTGCGGGGCGTGCCCCCGCCTCATACCCCGATTGCCACCTGGACCTGTCGCGTGTAGGTAGCTATGACACAAATGAGGTAGGTATCCAGTTTAATTGGACGCCATATTATCACATTACATTGTATTTCATGAATCACGAGCAAGTGCTGTATAATTAATTGTGAAGCGTATCGCAATTCTGTCTGTACGTGTATGTTGGTCTGTCATACAAAATCACATTAATATTATAAAGGTACAAGTTGTGTGTGGTGTGTTTGTTTGTTACTCTTTCACACAAAAACTGCAAGATGACTGAAATTTAAAAGAACTCGGCTGGCATATTTTTCTTTCAAAATCACTTGTATCTACTTTTATTTTAATTTTATTTATAACTAGATGATGCCCGCGACTTCGTACGCGTGGATTTAGGTTTTTAAAAATCCTGTGGGAACTCTTAAATTTTCCGGGATAAAAAGTAGCCTATGTCCTTCCTCGGGTTGCAAACTACCTCTGTACCAAATTTCGTCAAAATCGGTTGAACGGTTGAGCCATGAAAAGCTAGCAGACAGACAGACAGACAGACAGAAACAGATTCGCATTTATAATATTAGTATGGACTAGATGATGCCCGTGACTTCGTCCGCGTGAATAAAGGTTTTTAAAAATCCCGCGGAAACTCTGATTTTTCGAGATAAAAGTAACCTATGTCCTTCCCTGGGATGCAAGCTATCTCTGTACCAAATTTCATTAAAATCGGTTAGACGAATGGGCCGTGAACAGCTCGCAGACAGATAGACAGACATACAAATAGACAGACACACTTTCGCACTTATAATATTAGTATGGATACGGATGTAATACAATTCCTGACATGTTTGCGTGTGGTTACAACTTATGGGACCGATTCAAAGTGGCACCCTGTATAAGCTAGAGGGTGTTTGTTAATCAAGGTAAGTAATTGGTCGTGCGGAGGTAGATACCTACTGTACCCAGACACAGGCGGTGGGCGTCGGCCGCAAGAGTCCCCGAAGCTTAGGTCAGTCTCCAGACCGAGGGATTTCCATTAACTAATGGTGTGAGGACATCAAATATTGTCTCTATCTTAGCCCTCAGCTTCGCCCCCGCAAAGTTCAGCGCAAGCACTCAGGCTCTGCACTCGAAATTGGGTATTTGACTTCAATTTTTTTATTACTTTATTATAAACTAGAATAAAAATAATAACGTAAACTGAAAAAACTAATTAAATCGATCAAATAACAAAAAAGTTATATAAGCAATTAAATATTTCTGATTAGACAGAGTTAGCGATACAGCAGTTTGACGTCACACCTACTAATGCAGTAGTAGTTTCATGCGGTTTCATACAAATTTTCGTTTTGCGAGAAAGGGATAGAAGACCCTCCCACTCCAAAATTAAAATGCCTGTAACTTTGTAAATCTTTGTTGGATTTTAATATTTTTTTCAGCGTACGTCATTATTTTTATCCTAGTTTATAACAAAGTAATAATATTTATCAAATTCAAAAGTAGGAAAATACCCAATTGTAGCAGTTATAATATTATGGGTAGTGATTTTTCAAGATACGTTTGCGTGTAGATACACCTTATTGAACCGCTTCAAAGTGGCACCCTGTATAAGCTACAGGGTGTTTGTTAATCAAAGTAAGTAATTGGTCGTGTAGAAGCACTGTGCAGTGTACACAGACACGGGTGGTGAGCGAGACAACCGCAAGTCCCCCGGACCTTAGGTCAAAGTCTCCAGACTGAGGGATTTTCATTAATGAATGATATAAGGACAACTCTCAGGCATGCAGGTTTCCTCACGATATTTTTCTTCACCATTAAAGCAAGTGATATTTAACCGCTTAAAACGCACATAACTCCGAAAATTTAGAAATGTGTGTCCGGAGTCCGGAGTGTCCTTCGACCTCCCGTATATGGGAGGCGGACATCTTAACCACTAGGCTATTACGGCTCTGATGACTGAATGGAGATGGGCACTCTTTGATTTTCCGGGATAAAAAGTAGCCGATGTCCTTCCCCGGGATGTAAGCTAACTCTGTACCAAATTTCGTCAAAATCGGTTGAACTGTTGAGCCGTGAAAAGCTAGCAGACAGACAGACACACTTTCGCATTTATAATATTAGTATGGATATGACGAGTACATAATGTAATGAAAACACTTAACCCATATATTAATATTCCCTTAGGCGTCTTTATGAAAGTAACATTGTTTGACGCGGCAGAAAATAATCTACATCGACCTTAAGAAGCAGATAGCGGATTTGTAGAGCATTGTCTCTGTCATTGAGACCGACTGAACGTCATATAGATATGAGTGACAGAAGCAACGCTCTACAAAGCCGAAAGGCCGATGTATATTTTATTATTTTGGTCGATGGAGAGCTAAATTATAAAAAGGTAACCTATTCAAGTCAACAAAGTCGATAGAGCAAAGAAGGTTAAGTAGACACTTAGTTCTTTCTACCACCTTTTCCGAGTTCATAAATTCCACGTCGGAGTGAATTCTAAAATTTTAAAGCCTTTTGCAGTGTCCTAGATCGTATTTAAGACCTGAATTACCTAGCGCAGACTCTGGTAGGTGTTACTTGAAATTTATAGCACGTAAGTATCTAAAAGCCGTTGTGGCTTTGTGATTAGAATGACTGTTCTTGCTAAGGGTAGGTATAAGATGGTCATTGCATCTAGTCCCTTTATAACAGGCTTCCAGGTTTTCTGATGATTTTGACGACCTCCCTGGCGCAGTGGTAAGCGGCTAAGCGCTGTTGTCTTATTAATGAGAGGCAACAAGACTAACTATCTAAATTAATCACTGAATAAGGGGAACATCAAAATTAAGTTGCAAATATTAAATTTTGTTTGATAAAAGATTGATTAAAACCCTAAAAAATAATCTATTTAAAGCCTTTTGAATAGTAAATTTTAGTTTTAATTTAATGTTGTTTTTTTTAGATTTAAGTTTATTAATAGTTTATTTAAATAATTTTTGCTTCATTCGTACAGTATTGATGTATATTTGCAATATAAGTCAGTCCACATACAAAAGTCCCGATATACAAGTGAGCGAGGCCTACCGCAAAACTGTTGTTTATATTTTATGGAATAAATTTAAAATAACAGAAAAATCGCGGAAAAGCGTTTTGAAACATAATGATTTGATTAACGTATTTTGTGTTTAGGTTTATGCTCAAAGAATAATACAGAAACGTCAACAAAATAAGTTTTAACAGAATTCCTGTATTGTAACAATTTTCATCGGACCAATATTTATTTTTGCGGCCAAAAAGGGTTCGGTAGAGTGACACTCCTGTGGATTTATGTTCTCCGCGGCCTAGTTGTAAATCCTTGTCGGATCCTGCTCTCTTGATATTACTTTATTTATACTATTTTTGTTGTATAAATCAAACATTCTAATTAACAATTTTCGGAAGTGCGGTATAGTCCGCGACAGGTCGAGATGGCAATCGCGGTATGAGGCGGGGGGACATCCCGTTCACCCGCACGTAGCGCGGGGGCTAAATAGCCTAGAATCATAAGGCATTTTAATCTTACCCTATTTCCATACAAAAAGCTCTCGAATGCTACCAACCATAACAATGGTAGCAAGTAGGTACCTATTATTTTTATTTCCACAAAATATAGGTCAGATACCAAAATTAGCGGGCAGGAGCACAAAAACGGGCAGAAATAAGAAACCCATTGTTTCTTGTAAGATAATACCGACTTAAACGTGTTCTGAATACATAATGGCGCTGAGTATTTTTCTCGGATGCAAATGGAGATTAGGCTCTTAACGGCTTTAATGAACTTGGGGCCTTAATCGAAAGGAAATTCTATGAAAATTGCTTATAATCTTTTGTACATTTTCTTTCTTTTTGATCGTATTCTTTAGAAATGATGGTATGTCCGCAATTTAGATGTCCTAGTTCTGAAAATCTTTAGTCACTGGGGATTGCCGATACAAGTAAAAATTTAATACTATAAAGTATCAGCAGTGAACTAGTGGTTAAGTAAGAAAGTATTTGGGAGGTCGGAGGTTCGATCCCGGGCATGCATTCTAAGTTTTCGGAGTTAAGTGCAATTAAATATCACTCGCTTTGACGCGAAAACATCGTGACGAAACCTGTATGCCTGGAGAGTTTCCCATAATGTTCTCCATAATCCGCACTTGGCCAGCGTGGTGGACTATGGCCTAATCATTCTCATTCTGAGGGAAGACCCGTGCTCTGTAGTGAGCCGGTGATGGGATGATCATGATGAAGATGATTTACTCTTACTAAATTTCAATTTAACAACTGTTATAGAGTCTTTTTATAATGCCTGTGACGGACAGACGGACTGGATGAAACTTTAATAAGTCTCTTTTTTTTAAAGAATATTAGCCAAGTTAATTGCTGACTAATATTCCCCTTTGCCCTCTAATTAAGCGTAAAGCTTGTGCTAGAAGTAGGTACGACAATAGTGCACCGGGTGGGATTTGAACCGGCGACCTTTCGGTTTTCAGTCCGCTCTTTTAACCGTTGAGCTATCGAGGCTCTAAAGTCGGCTCTCTTGGTTAATTAGGTAAGCCTAAAAAGCATTGAACAAGCAGTATTTAAGTCATAACATTTCAATAGGTAATATTTCGTACAAAAGCCCCAAAATCACCAATGCATAATTCCACAACCTATTTTGCCCCCATTACCGTAATGTAGGTAGGTAAGTACCTATAGAGAGAGAGCCAGCGCGTGTCAGACCTTCGTTATTTTATAAAAGCTGAAAGTTTCTCTGCGTATTGTCCCCAACACAGGGAGCAACGATCAGCGACTATGAAGTTTGGGTCATGGTGGCTTTGGGAGATAACAGGTAACAAATATTTAAAAAAATCTTCCGTTAAAGTATAAAGTGTAATAAATGCGAAAGTGTGTTTATCTGTCTGCTAGCTTTTCACGGCCCATCCGTTCAAGGTACCGAGATAGCTTGCATCCCGGGAAAGAATATAGGCTACTTTTTATCCCGGAAAATCAAAGAGTTCCCACGGGATTTCTAAAAACCTAAATAGTTTTTTTTTATATTTTTTCGGAATAGTATTAGATATCACGACATGCATTGCCAGATACTTAGAGTCGTGGCAACCCCCTGCCATACACCCTGGGTCTCTCAAACCAAACCAAACCAAACCTGTTATCTCCCAAAGCCACGATGATTTCAAACTTCATAGTCGCTGTATTGGGGACAATACGCAGAGAAACTTTCAGCTTTTATTAAATAACAAAGGTCTGGCACGCGCTGGCTCTTATTCCAGTAGGTAAGCACCTACCTACAGTCGGCCGCGGAAATCGCGAGGCAAAATTGGGTAGTCATTTTATAAATTGCATTTGACCTCCGAAGGATATTAAATTTGTGAATATTCCCCGCTTTCATGTTAATATCAAGAATATTTCAAATTATTTAAATATGCCCCCCCTCTCCCCTCCATAAGTAATCTCGGGCAATATTACGGGTGATTTATTTTTATATGCAGTAATTTCTTTCCGTCGTGTTGAATTATTAAGGGTGGAATTTCGTACCGTGCCGTGGCCCGTGAGGCATCGAGCTTTCATACAATGCTATACAGTTGAGGAAAAAAAGTTTATTTTACATGTTAAGACTCCTTAAATATCGGTAGACTAGATGGTGACCGCGAGTTCGTCCTTGGGGATTTAGTTTTTTAAAAATCCCGCGGGAACTCTTTGATTTTTAGGGTTCCGTACCTCAAAAGGAAAAACGGAACCCTTATAGGATCACTTTGTTGTCTGTCTGTCTGTCTGTCTATCTGTCAAGAAACCTACAGGGTACTTCCCGTTGACCTAGAATCATGAAATTTGGCAGGTAGGTAGATCTTATAGCTGACATTTGGGGAAAAATCTGAAATCCGTGAATTTAGGGTTAGATCACACAAAAAAAGTTAAATTGTGGATGACCATAAGTTGAAAATACTAATTATTAGTTAATGAGAACTAATAATTAGTATTTTCACCTTTCGAAGTGAGTGACTATATCAAATGGGTATGGTATCATATTATGAAAGGTCTTCACATGTACATTCTAAAACAGATTTTTATTTATTTTTATGCATCATAGTTTTTGAATTATCGTGCAAAATGTCGAAAAAATACGACTGTAGTACGGAACCCTCATTGCGTGAGCCTGACTCCACTTGGCCGGTTTTTAAGGATAAAAAGTAGCATAATTATGTCCTTCCCCGGGATGCAAGCTATCTCTGTACCAATTTCGTCAAAATCGGTTGAACGGATGGGCCCTGAAAGGCTAGCAGACAGACAGACAGACGGACACACTTTCACATTTATAATATTAGTAACAAAAATAAGTGTGAACGAAATAGCTTTAGCATCCGAACTAGAAGCTGAAGTGGCATTGTCGAGTCACAGAGAGCCGCTGGATTCAGGTGACGCAAGCCCATGGCGTGTAGAAGTCCCTACAAGGCACCTATATCCAGCAGAGGACGACTATCGGTTGATAATGATGATGATGATGGTTTTATTTGATACGAGCTTATTCCCGCCACTTCGTCCGCGTGGAATGTCAGCACCATTTCAGATTACCGCGACAAAATCCTACATTTTGTGATGTCAGGAGATATCAGACTACTTTATAATTTTTTATAATTTTTATAGTGTTTCACCTACACTTGAAGGAAATTTCTAAATAATTTTAAACTACCTTCCTTCCTTCAAGTGTAGGTGAAACACTATAAAAATTATAAAAATATAGTAAAAAAGCAAGTATGTCATTTCTCGTTCAAAGAGCTGCATTGTAATATGGGCCTTTGAAAGTAGTTTCGATAACTGCAAAAAGATGTCGCTACTAGATGGCAGAAACAGTCGCTTCAGTACTGAGTGAGCATACACATCACAAATTTCGTCACTGGCAGTAAGCGGGCTGTAGCTTAGTGGTTAGAGCGTCGGGCGTGATCCCAGGAGACGCGGGTTCGATTCCTGCCGGTTCGCAATTTTTGATGTGAATTTAAAATTACTTTATAATTGTTATGGAAGGGAAATAATACATAATCTACTCGTAATGAATATTATAATGATACCAACTTATACTTAATCACTTCACAATTCCACTTTACACATCAGTACCTACTGACCTTCACGTTTGATGTCCAGAAATTTCAAACCCCTATTTTACCTCCTAGGGGTTGAATTTTCAAAAATCCTTTCTTAGCGGATATCTACGACATAATAGCTATCTGCATGCCTTTCAGTCCGATCCGTCCAGTAGTTTGAGCTGAGCATTGATAGATCAGTCAGTCAGTCAGCTTTTCCGGGACCTTTGATATAGGTATTAAGACATAGAAATAAGTATGTATTTATTTCAACAAGTGTAGCCAGGTTATATATTTTAAACTTTATTATTGCCAGAGCTTGTGAAACTTCGCAGCACACGTAATTATGACAAATTCTGTATTTTGTCAACACAATGAAGTAATGTAATCATAAGGCGAGCTTCCCAAAGTTTTCCCTACGCGTCTGCTAACATAATACTGTCAGAACTTAGCAACTTTGAGTACAATGTCAGAAGTTTACTCCAAATTATACCCTACATGTGTTCACAGAGGAACTAGTTTGCTTTGATAGGAGTTTAACTTTGAAATAGTTTATATTTATGTAAACTTTGTCGATCTCTATGATAATATTATACTTGAAAGTGGTGTGTGTTTTGTCTCATTAGCAAAGTATTCAAGGTTCACGTTTCGACAATAATGAATTTTGTGTTATTAGGGTTACTCAAACTCAAAGGGTTAAAGGAAAAAAGGAACCCTTGTAATATGATCACTTCGCTGTCAGTCCGTCTGTCTGGGTGTCGATTGTGTCTGTCAAGAGCTGTCAAAGGAATCAAATAGGGTACATTTAGGCCATATCCAAGCTGATCATGTGTGAATTTTTCAGACTTCGCACACCTTTTTTTTAAAAAAAAAAAAGAATATTAGCCATGTTAATTGACTAATATTCCGCTTTCCTCTCCAACTAAGCGTCAAGCTTGTGCTAGGAGTAGGTACGACAATAGTGCAACGGGCGGGGTTTGAACCGTCGACCTTTCGGTTTTCAGTCCACTCCTCTACCCGTTTGAGGCTTTTTGAGAACATTATGCAGAACTCTCAAGCGTGCAGGTTTCCTCACGTTTTTTTTTAAAAATAGATATAGCGAGCAAACGAGCAGGCGAGTCACCTGATGTTAAGTGATTACCGCCGCCCATGAGCATTTGCAGCACCAGAGGAGCCGCCGATGCGTTGCCGGCCTTTTAGGAATTTGTTGGTCCGCCCCTTGAATAACCCCATGTTATAATCTTTTTCCGATACCTAACTCTGAAAAGTTAGAGGTCGGGGTCACATCCCGGATCTCCGGAAAATGAGACCGACTTCTTAAGAAATAAGAAAAAAATACACCTACCTTACCTGATTCAGGAGCAAGCTTATCTGGAGTTGGTATGATTTCTTGACATTTGGATCCCAATTTTGAAAGTCTACTGTATTCATTATGATTTTCTCATAGTATTCGAGTATTTTCCGATCACATCGACTCCTAAACGCTAGTCAGTGTTTCTGCCAATCAGCTTTAGCGCCGTTGTGACGTCGGCTTAAAGGCTTTCGGGATTTTTTCGCTACTGTATACTGTTATGTAACAACGAACAATAGAATTGAACTAAAATGTGCGTTATATCTAACAGAAAAAGTAGGACAAATCCATGATCAGTACCCTTATTATAAATGCGAAAGTGTGTTTGTTTGTTGGTTTGTCCTTTAATCACGTCGCAACGGTGCAACGGATTGACGTGATTTTTGCATGGGTATAGATAAAGACCTGCAGAGTGACATAGGCTACTTTTTATCCCGGAAAATAAAAGAGTTCCCACGTTTTAAAAAACCTAATTCCACGCAGACGAAGTCGCGGGCATCGGCTAGTATTAAACATAATATTTATCAGAAAATAATTATCATGATCACTCCATCACCGGCCCACTACTGAGAACAGGTCTCCGTTCATAATAATAAAATAATAATAAATACACTTTATTTGCACAACCACTAAAAGGATTACATTAAAGAATAAAAAAACACAGACAGAAGGAAGATACAAAAGGCCTTATCGCTAATTAGCGATCTCTACCAGGCAACCTTAAAGATTGGAAAGTATAAGGAAAATTAGATTGCAGGTGGTGTGTAATATACTAATAAACATACATTCAAATAACATAATGAGAAGGGAATTGCGGATAGGTAGACACACACCTTTGAGAACATTATGGAGAACTTTCGGCGTGCAGGTTTCTTCACGATGTTTTCCTTCGCCGTTAAAGCCAGTGATATTAATAAATGGCAAGCACACTCCATTTTATAAAAATTCAATAGTCAATTATAGTTCTTGTATTTCACTAAGGCCACTGACTCATGCTTGTGTTTAAGTCGGTACACTAAATGTGTGCGTGTGACTGATTGGTCTGACATGCACGCACACTTACGCAATGACCGTGTAAATGATGTAAACACAAGTAAAGTTCACTAGCCTTCGTGAACTGTACCTTTATACCTTTTTGAACATAGGTTTGAATATACACAATATAAAGTTTGTACTGACCAAGAAAAACAGGTCAAACTGAACCTTAAGCTCTTTACCTACAAAATTTTGAATCCGGGACTTATAAGACCATAAGAACACGATGCTCACCACTGCACCAGGGAGGTATGCCACATGGGTTTTAGGTGGTTTCAGTGAAATAGTAGAATTAATACTTTTAAATGGAAATGGGTATAGAATACAAAAAGCAGCAAGTTTCCGCTAACGCTAACGGCTAACGACAGATGATTAATGATGCGCTATAAGTTTCCACATTATCTATTATACGTCAACAAAGCTTCCCTCCTGATTGATTCCCGCACGTAATCACACCGCTATTATTTGCCTTTTTTGCTACGTATATTTTATCCGACTTAGTGTTTAACGGTTTTTTTACCTACTTGATAAACGTCTTTGGGGAGTGAATATTCTGTACCGGTACCCGTAGTACAAGATTTTACGTCTCACCAAACCAAACCAAATTCGAGAGTCGAAATACTTCCGCGTTACAGTAAACTGGATCTTAATTGCCTTGTTTTAAAGCTCAAGTTTGTCTACACTTCTACAGCCAGCGCTCCAAGCGGAAACATTGCGAAATTAAAATCAGTGGCATTGAATATTTGACTTCAATTCAAGGCTGTTTAGGTCCATTTTACTGTAACGCGGAAGTATTTCGACTCTCGAATTTGGTTTGGTTTGGTGAGACGTAAAATCTTGTACTACGGGTACTGTAAGACAATTTGTATCCTGTAGAATGCCGACAGGCGCCACCTTGCGCCGTTGCTCTAAGCTTTTTTTTTTTAAAAAAAAAGAACATTAGCCATGTTAAATGACTAATTACTCTTTAAATAAAAAAATCAGCAACGACATAAATAAGTCTCTTATCTTATATGAGAAGAATAAAATATTATTCGACGACCTCCCTGGCGCAGTGGTGAGCGCTGTCTTAATAGTGGGAGGTCCCGGGTTCGATTCCTGGCAGGGGTTTGGAATTTTATAATTTCTAAATTTCTGGTCTGGTCTGGTGGGAGGCTTCGGCCGTGACTAGTTACCACCCTACCGGCAAAGCCGTGCCGCCAAGCGATTTAGCGTTCCGGTACGATACCGTGTAGAAACCAAAGGGGTATGGGTTTAATAAAAACTGCCATACCCCTTCCAGGTTAGCCCGCTATCATCTTAGACTGCATCATCACTTACCACCAGGTGAGATTGCAGTCAAGGGCTAACTTGTATCTGAATTAAAAAAAAAAAAAAAAAAAGAAGTAAAATATATGAGTTTGCGCGATAGAAAGAGGCATTTAATAAATTTTAGGCCGCACTGACCGTGCCTCACTGGATCAGTTGACACTTTTAGCTGACTGGGCTCATTGGTTCATTTAACACCTGACCTGGCTCACTTGGTCACGTGTCCTGAAAATATATCTACGAAGCGCGAGCCTTTGACATTTTCGCCTAAGTCTTATCTCATAAGAGAAAGTGACGAGAGAGAGATAAAGTGCCTCATTGGTTCACTTAACACTTTTACCTGGCCGTGCTCATTTGTTCACAAGAAATACACATATGGTTGCGCGCTTGTTTGACAGTTTCGCATAAGTTTTTTTCTCATAAAAGAAATA
This sequence comes from Maniola hyperantus, assembly GCF_902806685.2. Taxonomy (NCBI): domain Eukaryota; kingdom Metazoa; phylum Arthropoda; class Insecta; order Lepidoptera; family Nymphalidae; genus Maniola; species Maniola hyperantus. Next base: position 7,882,274 of record NC_048560.1, read on the forward strand.
AGAGACTTGTATCTACGCGATAGAAAAGAGGCATTTATCAAATTTTAGGCCGCAACGCTGAGCGAGCTGCATTGCACTTTATTGACGATAATCATGATAGGTTAAATAAAAAAGCTGTAAAGCTGTACCTCTCTCAGCCGCGGCGATCTGCCAGCCGACGACAGCCAGCACCAGTGTCAGAAGCCTCGCCATGTCTGTCTGTCACTGTCACACCATCACCTCACTGACTCACTACTGTGACACTGCCCGTGGCCCACTGGATCACTGGATCACTGGATCACTGGATCACTTGACACTTTACTGCATCACGTCACTCATGTTCGGCGGGATCTGTGAAACAAAACAAGCATTCTTTAGACTCTAATAATGATAACAATGATAATGAGAATTATTACACTCTAAAGTTTAGAGTGTAATAATTCTCATTATCTCAATGATTACGGACCACTTCACAGATAATAGTATAATATGTGAAAAATCACATGAAATCCTTTACTTATGTAATACTTGCTACCTTACTCAAAGTAGCCCGTGAAAAATAAAAAAATATTTAATGTTTTAAAAAAAATCTGAGCTAAGGTGCTAAAGAGCGGGCGAGTGAGAACATTCACATCGCTAGGTGTTAGAAAGAGGAAATATCTGGTTAGATTAATGTAGTAAACAATCGTCTTACAAATGCAACAACCGACTAATGCAAAGTGTAATTTATTACCTATTTTGAATAAATTATTTGACTTTTGACTTTGATACAGGTAAAGAATGATTCGTTTACGAGATGCAAACAAACACGAAAACAAACAGTAATCTCGTTATATATGAGTCTGGTGAAAATATAAAATGTTTAGGTCTCACGGTAAACACCGGAAACACGTAGGTCGATGTATAATGTATATATTCCGATATAACTACAGACAGCTAAAAATATATGTAGTAAAGAATGCCCGTCGGTTTGCGCACGCAAATAGACCAGTTGCTAACGCCACAGTTTAGCAACCGTACAGTTGAGAAGACGTCTTTGGTCGTGGGCTCTACCACCGCTTGTCTAAATATAATATGATGTTGTAAAAGAGTAGTATATATATGGTGCAACTTTTCATTGCATTATTGCATCATCCTAGTGACAATTAAAGTTTCAAAGAGAGTGCACGCGTCTTTTATTAAAAATCACACTCTCCAGTGGAATCGAGCAAAACTCAATCCTATCGCGTTGACATATGGTCCAATCGAACGGATCTTACGGCCGGCGACCGAGCGAAGTCCTAGTGCCTACGTGACCGAACGGCAGTTTTTTTTTGTATGAAGTTCGCCACGTTGTTCCGTGAAACGAAATTGCAAAGTAAATGTCAGTTTATTGCGATTAAAAGTATAAAAAACACGCGAGTGAGATTTAAAACAAGGATTGAGTTATTATACAACGTGTAAAGTTAAGTTAATTACGTTTATTTGAGTTGAGTTTGTTCACCGTAATTAACTACGCATAACCTATACACGTACCACAATGGAAGAGTTGATCGCATACCAAAACGAGTTGTTAGAAAACTTGAGGCGCTCTGATAAAAACTTCAAAAAGTCACCGAAGGAGAGATTAAGACAGTCATATATTGAGTCACGCCTTGAAATATTGGAACAATTATGGAAAGAGTTCACGGAAGGGCATAAAAACATCATTTACAAAGCGAGTCGTCTGGACAAATCTGTCACCGTGAGTTATCTTAAGGACAACACGTACGAGATTTTTGAGGATTTATACTTACAATATAAGACCGTGTTAAAAGAAAACTTGCAGCCTCATTGTTTAGAGACAACAACTACACAGCCAACTACAGAGAAATCAATCAATGAGGTTAAGTTACCTGTCATTCAATTACCGATATTTAATGGAAAGTACGAGGAATGGCAGACTTTTTATGATCTATTTTGCACATTAATACATGAAAACAAACGATTAACACCTGTACAAAAATTACACTATTTGAAAAGTAACCTAAAAGGCGAACCTGAGTTAATGTTACGCAATCTGCCTACAACGGACGCCAACTACCTAGAGGCATGGAGTCAACTAATCAAAAGATACAACAACAAAAGATATAATTGTAATGAAATTTTGAAAATTCTTTTTGGTCAAAAAATGATAAGTATAGAGTCTGCATCTGCCATCAAAAACATAGTCGACACCACCTCAATGTGTATAAAATCAGTAAAAAGCCAAGGAGTCGAGACGGAGACCTGGGATCTGTTCATAAATTATGTAGTAGTGTCAAAATTAGACACAGAAAGTGTCAAACTATGGGAACAAGATCTCAGCAAAGGCGACGATGAGTTACCAACATGGGAGCAATTAAAGGATTTCTTAGAGGCAAGATTCAGAGCTTTAGAGATGGTAGAGACCAGCAAGGCAGGGAAACGGTGGACACCTCCGGCTAAACCCAAGGCGTTCCATGTCAGCGTTGACGAAGATAGTGTAAAGAGTGATCAAAAGTGCGCGTTTTGTAACATTAATAATCATTACATTTTTAGGTGCAAGAGATTTAGTGAAATACCGACCAAAGAGAGACAGGACTTTGTACAGAGGAACCGTTTATGTTTCAACTGCCTTTCTCCTTCTCATTCAGTCTATAAATGCAGAAGAATAGCAAACTGCAGACGGTGTGGAAGACGACATCACTCACTTCTCCATTTTGAAAAGGAAGAGAAAGAGCAGAAGGATGAGAATGCAAAAGTGGCTGAAACAACTCGGACAGGTACTATGAGCGAGGTGCAAAATTTGTCAAACTCTAACGACACACATATTGTAAGTAACTTTTCTAGTAAGCATGTAACAAATAATGTATTATTAGCGACTGCGAATGTATTTGTTAGAACTAAAAATGGCTGTAAGCGAGTAGTGAGAGTTTTATTAGACCAGGGTTCACAAGCGAGTTTCATTTCAGAATCAACTGTACAGTTTCTTAATTTAACGCGTAAATCAGTCAGTGGTTGGGTGTCAGGTGTGGGAGAAGGGCAAACGAGAATCAAACACATGGTTTCACTCATCGTGGAATCACGCCACAATCCCAGAGCTTCAGTCTGTGTAAATGCATATGTATTGCGTTCACTAACAACACTGTTACCCACTACTAACCTTAGCACTCCTGAGTGGTCAGAGTTAGAGAATCTAGAGTTAGCGGACCCAGGATACACAACACCAGGAAGAATAGATATTCTTCTTGGAGCTGAAGTATATAGTGATATATTGTTAGAGGGCATCATAAAACACCCGCAAGAAAACTTATTAGCTCAGAAAACAATTCTTGGCTGGGTACTATCAGGGAAGATGTCAGAGGAGTCAACTTCAGCGAGGAGATATTTTACAAGTCTACATATCAACGTTAAAGAGGATGAGATACTAAAACAATTTTGGGAGTTGGAAAATGAGCCTAATAGTATAGTGAAGAAACTATCAAGGGAAGAGGAAAGATGTGAAGAATACTACAATTCCACAACCGTTAGAGATGAAGAAGGAAGATACATTGTGAAATTGCCATTTAAAAATGAAGAGCCAGAGTGTCAATATGGAAATTCAAGAGAAATAGCAGGTAAGAGATTAGAGATTTTAGAAAGAAAATTAAAGAAGAATGAGCAACTTAAAGAAGAATATACAAGGGTGATGGATGAGTACATAAATTTAAATCACATGTTAGAAGTTGATGCTAAGGAGGTAGATAATCCTAAGGCAGTATACCTTCCTCACCACGCCGTTTTGAGAGAAGACAAGACTACATCTAAGGTACGTGTGGTTTATGATGCCTCGTGTAAGGACGGAGTCAACGGTGTCTCTCTAAACGACTGCCTACTTGTTGGGCCTAAACTGCAACAAGATTTGCGACATATACTAATGAGATGGAGGGTGCATAAGGTATGTCTTGCTGCAGACATTGTGAAAATGTATCGAATGATACGTGTAGCTGAGGAAGATACAAACTTTCAGAGATTACTGTGGAGATCCTCACCTGATAAACCTGTAATTCATTTTAGACTGTTGAGATCAACATTTGGAACTGCATGTGCACCATATCTGGCAGTGAAAACTCTACAAAGATTAGCTGATGATGAAAAAACAAAGTATCCTATTGCAGCCGAGATTACAAAAAGAGATTATTATATTATGGATGACTTACTGACCGGCTGTGATAGTCGTGAAGAGGCCTTACAGATTTATGAAGAAATGAATAAATTAATGACTTTAGGTGGATTTCAACTTCAGAAATGGTGCAGCAATGATGATACGCTACTAACCTACATTGGACAAAATAAAAGAGATGATGATTCGATTACACTTAAGGCTAATAACAGTCTAGTCAAGATATTGGGAGTGAGTTGGAATAGAATAACAGATTTAATGATAGTTCTAGCTTGGTTAAAGGCTGGGCCGAGTCGATGCAATACATTTGTTAGTAACAGAGTTTCAGATATATTAAACATACTAGATTATAAGCAGTGGGGTCATGTCACTACAGGTACTAATCCAGCTGATTGCCCCTCACGAGGATTGAATGCTGCAGAATTGTGGAATCACGAGTTATGGTGGAAAGGGCCAACCTGGCTACTTACACTGGATACATTCAGAAACACTTCTGAAATTGAAGATACACATGAAGAGGAAAGGGTGAGTTTGTTAATTGCTTTATCACATACCGAGGAGGATCTTAGTTGGAATAAATATTCATCTCTATCAAGAATGTTGAGGATAATGTCATACTGCAGAAGAATTTTAAATTTAAAATTACCAAAAGAAAAACGTCCAACTTTTAGTAAAATTGTTACACTGAGGGAAATGAATGAGACTTTAGATAATTGCATCAAACAAGTTCAAGCTATTGCATTCAACGAAGAAATAAAGCAATTAACATTTCAAGGGTGCATACCCAAAAGGAGTCAGCTGCGCAAGCTTTGTCCCATTTTGGATCAAAATGGGATCCTAAGAATCGGCGGGCATATCCAAAAATCTCAAGTGGAGTTTGATGTACAGCATCCTATAATTTTGCCAGCTAAGAGCCGTCTTAGCAGGTTACTAATTGTAGATACACATCAGAGAACTAAGCATAGAGGTCCTCAAATAATGATGAGCTATATGAGATCAAAATATTGGATTCTACGTGCGAAAGTCCAAGCAAAAAAAACCTACCGAGAGTGTGTTACATGCATCAGACATTCAAAAAGGAACGTAACACCATTAATGGGTCAGTTACCAGAGGCGAGATTAAAACCCAGCAAACCATTTAAGTCAGCTGGCGTAGACTATGCTGGGCCAATTAATATTAGATTTTCACCGGGCAGAGGCTCGAAATCATACAAAGGGTATATATGTCTGTTTGTTTGTTTCGTTACCCGTGCAATACATCTGGAAGCAGTCACAGATATGACTACAAAAGGTTTCCTCCAGGCATTTCGAAGATTTACAGCGAGAAAAGGCCATTGTCAGGATCTCCATAGTGACAACGGGACGAATCTGGCCGGAGCTAGCAGACAGCTAAAGGAAATGTTTAATAATGCGAAATCGACTTTTCCTAGGGAGATAGCAGAGTTGTTAGCCCAAGAGCGTACTACATGGCATTTCATCCCTCCGTATGCACCAAATTTCGGGGGACTTTGGGAGGCTGGGGTGCGCAGCACAAAAACCCATCTTTTAAAAGTAATAGGAGACACTACACTAACATATGAGGAGCTTGCTACAGTGTTAGCTCAAGTGGAAGCTTGTTTAAATTCAAGACCCATAACTTTATTAAGTGATGATCCGGAGGACCCCCTCCCGCTGACACCTGGCCACTTTCTGATAGGTGAACCTCTAATAAATATCCCTGATGAAGATTATACTCAATGTAAAATATCAAATTTAGATAGATGGAGGCTCACGCAAAAGATGGTTGCCGATTTCTGGAACAGATGGTACAAGGAATATCTTGTCAACCTCAATCTTAGATACAAATGGAATACAAAAACTCCTGATCCAGAAATCGATGACATAGTCATTTTAATGGAGGATCACATGCCACCTTGTAAGTGGTTACTAGGTAGAATAATACAAAAACACGTTGGGCCAGACAATATTACTCGTGTAGTTACAGTTAAATGTAAAAATGGTGTCTATAAAAGACCTGTCAACAGAATCTGTAAAATAACAAAACAAGATTGTGATTCTTAACTTCTTTATTATTAAAAAACACAAAGAACAGAGTTTCTTGTACATTATATGAGTTGATTTTATAAGTATACTATATAACTTTGTACATTATTGATGTAATCATAGGCTTAAGATATGAGTACTGTCTTCAACTAACTTTGATCAGCACACCAATATTTCTTATAAAATTTAGCACTAATTATCATTATTTAGTATAAAAATGAGTTGTAAAAGCATAATTCTTTGTATAAATTGGTATGGTGATCAGTCAAACTTGTTTCATAATAATGCTACAAGGGTTCTTGTATTCTGTTCTAATTCTTAGGACTAAAAACTTATGTTAAATTAATTTACTTTAAAAATTAGGTATCAATTATGTCTAAGAGCTAATTTACATATAACTGAGTACTTATGAACTAAAATTTAAGGCTATTTGATATCTAAATTATCTATATGAAAGTAAAATGATCACTTAGGTACTAGATACTTACAAACTGTCTATATTATGGCCTAAATGATTATTTGCTTAATACAATGTACTTAGGTACTTATGCATACTTCTAACTAATAATCTGTGTAGGTAGGTACTTATACTTAAATCTAAGGTGTGTGTTTAACTTAATTCTAATGTAAAATTGTATAAACTTTATAGGTATTTAGTACTTACCATATACTTACTTTGAAAACCATTGATATACAGTCCACATAGATACTTCTTGTTCAAGTTGTTTACTGAGTTATTGATATATGTATTATATTTAGTGTTGTATTCTGAAAGGACTGAGTCCTTTGGCGGGCGGAATGTCTAAATATAATATGATGTTGTAAAAGAGTAGTATATATATGGTGCAACTTTTCATTGCATTATTGCATCATCCTAGTGACAATTAAAGTTTCAAAGAGAGTGCACGCGTCTTTTATTAAAAATCACACTCTCCAGTGGAATCGAGCAAAACTCAATCCTATCGCGTTGACACCGCTGCAGTAGCCACCAAAAACTAATGTACATCGATCTTTAAAATGAGATTTTGGCTTTGTAGAGAGTTGTCTCTGTCACTCAAACCTATGTGACATTTTGTCGGTGTCAACGACAAGGACAACGCTCTACAAATCTGGTATCTCCTTCTAAATGTCGATGGTCACTACTTATGAAAATATTGTACATCGACATCTAGAAAGAGCAGTTTTGTAGAGCGTTGAATTGAATATCACTTGTTTTAACGGTGAAAGAAAATATAGTGAAGAATCCTACATGCCTGAAAGTTCTCGATAGTAAAATAGAATTACTGCTCATATTTGTTGGTTTGTCGTTCAATCACGTCGCATCCGAGCTACAGATTGACGTAATTTTTTGCATGGGTATAGTTAAAGACCTGGAGAGTGACATTTGCTACCTACTTTTAATCCTAGAAAATCAAAGAGTTCCCACGGGGTTTGTAAAAGCCTTAATCCACGCGGACGAAGTCGCGGGCATCAGCTAGTAGAATATATTGGCATTAAAATAAACTTTTACTTAAATGCTTTTGAATCGTCAAGTCAATTTTGTCAATGCACAATTGGCCAGCGTGGCGGACTATAGCCTAAACCCATCACATTGTGAGAGGAGACCTATCCTCAGTAGTGTGCCGGCGATGGGTAAATCATGATGATTCATTACCTTACTGTAACATTCCTAAACTGTGTAGTCGTAATGCTATTTCGAGATCAAGAATCCAGATTTTGTATTATTAAATTACATTTGCCCAGCTTCTATGTAATATATATACATAGCTTTGTATATACGGACTACGTGAATGAATTTCGTGAAAGGATACCGCTTCGGAAAATCTGTAAAAGGTATATGATATAGGTTTTTGTTAAAATCCTAGGTTTATCAGGATAGCTCATAAATATACGGATTACATTTCATTAGTATTTTTAGGGTTCCGTACCCCAAAAGGAAAAACGGTACCCTTATAGGATCACTTTGTTGTCTGTCTGTCTGTCTGTCGGTCTGTCAAGAAACCTACAGGGTACTTCCCGTTGACCTAGAATCATGAAATTTGGCAGGTAGGTAGATCTTATAGCTGACATTCGGGAAAAAATCTGAAAACCGCGAATTTGTGGTTACATTACACAAAAAAAATTTAAATTATGGTCATGAACTAATAATTATTTTAATTTTCGAAGTAAGATAACTTTTTTAATTTAATTATTTTATTATATTGAGTGAACGCTAGTGCTTATAAAGAGCAATGATGTCTAGAATCTAGATTGGAGCGCGCTTTATTAGAAGATGCCTATTCACTCTTGCCTTTAAGGTATCCTAGGTTATACTGTCATTTGGGACTTATGCGATTAGCTTTACCAGGCCTTTGAATAGCAAAAATGTATTGATACTTTCCTCTCAGAAACATTTCCCTAGCAAAAATGTATTGATACTTTCCTCTCAGAAACATTTCCCTAGCAAAAATGTATTGATACTTTCCTCTCAGAAACATTTCCCTAGCAAAAATGTATTGATACTTTCCTCTCAGAAACGTTTCCCTTGCAAAAATGTATTGATATTTTCCTCTCAGAAACGTTTCCCTCGCAAAAATGTATTGATATTTTCCTCTCAGAAACATTTCCCTAGCAAAAATGTATTGATACTTTTCTCTCAGAAACGTTTCCCTCGCAAAAATGTATTGATATTTCCTCTCAGAAACATTTCCCTAGCAAAAATGTATTGATATTTTCCTCTCAGAAACGTTTCCCTCGCAAAAATGTATTGATATTTTCCTCTCAGAAACATTTCCCTAGCAAAAATGTATTGATACTTTCCTCTCAGAAACGTTTCCCTCGCAAAAAGGGTAGGTTCAGATGTAGATGTAGGGCTCATGATATAATAGTCGTGACCTATATACGGGCCCGATTCGACGGGTCTAGCCCGCTGCACGGATATCGGTTATGAGGGCCGCGTTTATATTTTATCGAATCCATTCAAAAATGTCTTTAGTTCTAACATTGACTTATATATTACTTCGTAAGGACAGGGCCATTGAACAAGCAAAATGGCACCGACTCATTGGTCCTAAAATGTTTATTTAGCACCAATGCAACCTCAGTGACCTCTGGATTTCAAACGGGTCGTTCATTAGTATCTAAGAGATGGCGCTGATTTATTTGGTTCCAAAACTTTTGTTCGCTTGGGCATATCTTTCTATTTTTCGCAACTGACTTAACATAAAAGGTAAACAAAGTAGCTTGTTGCTGAAAAGCGTAAGAGGCGCACCACGCGCGGCTCATACGACCTTGTTGCCGAGAACTGATAATGAAATCTTGATATGAATGACAACCTAACTCCAGTAGGTCTTACGCATTTTTTTCGAGAAGGTGTCTGCAATTTGTTTATCTTTTGCATCAGCTAAAGCATAGGTACTTACAGTTAGTTTTTGCTAAAAACAGTTCTAGACGACAGTGGAGGGGGTGTTTGGTTTTACATTTGCACCATATAAACAAGGGTAAAAACCACGGTTTAAAGTTATTTGAAGAAAACTGTATTTTGACGTATTTTTTGTTCTGCTGTAGACAAAATTAACTCGAAAAAGATATTTCTTCTATTAGATAAATTTATATCATACTACGTATGTATAAGAATTATTTAATGACTTGATGACGTGGAACAAACTGCTTCTTATACCGGAAAATCAGAGTTCTCACAGGATTATAACAACCTAAATCACGGACGAAGTACTTCATAATTACGTGATGTGAAATGAATGAAATTGTCGTAACAGTAAAATGTAAACGGTGTACTCGTCAAATCTACGAGCATGTTAGTAGCAGAATACATTCGTCAAATGGCCGGTTACGGATACATTATAGGTAATGGCGGCGCTTGACTCGTGATTGGATCCCGACTGACGTGTTTGGATGTCACGCCACATAAACTTGATGTGATTTGATTATCATCATCATTATCAACCGATAGACGTCCACAGCTGGGCATAGGTCTCTTGTAGAGACTTCCACACGCTACAGTCTGCGTCTCTGCCATCCAGCGGCTCCCAGCGACTCGTTTGATATCGTTTGTCCACTTAATGGGGGGTCTTCCAAAGCTGCGTTTACCGGTGCAAGGTCGCACTTCTAGCAGCTTGGGACCCCAACGTCTATCGGTTTTTCAAACTATGTACCCCGCCTTGTGCCACTTCCGCTTTGCAACCCGTTGATCTATGTCGCTCTTCTGAGGAACATTTTATAAGCATGAGGTTTTACGGGAAAAATTTCAATTTTGTCGTAACAGTAAAATGTACCTAAACGGTTCACTCGTCAACTGACTGACCCATCAACCCACAGCTCAAACCACTGGACGGATCGCGGAGAAACTTCGCATGCAGATAGCTATTATAACATAGGCATACGTTAAAAAAGGATTTTAGAAAATTCAATCCCCTTAGGTAAAATAGAGGTTTGTTTGTGTAGTCCACGCGGACGAAGTCGCGGGCATAAACTAGTTAACTATATAAATGTAATCACGCTAGTAATTGGCACATTCCATTAGGTATTGTAGTGAATACCAATAGATAATACTGTACCGTGTACTGTGTACCGTGCTAAATAACAATATATTGTGTATTCTATTCATTTGATAGTGTACTAATGATGCGGCAAACGGTAGGGGCTCGTTTTAATCATCATGATCTACCCATCGCCGGCTCACTACAGAGCACGGGTCTGCTCTCAGTGTGAGAAGGGTTTTGGCCATAGTCTACCACGCTGGCCATGTGCGGATTGGCAGACTTCACACACCTTTGAGAATATTATGGAGAACTCTCACGCATGCAGGTTTCCTCACGATGTTTTGCTTCACCGCTAAAGCAAGTGATATTTAATTAATTAAAACGCACATAACTCCGACAAGTTAGAGGTGCGTGCCCGGGATCGAACCCCCGACCTCCGATTAGAGCGCGAACATCCTAACCACTAGGCTATCACAGCTTCTTACATACAGGTCAAATACAAATCTAATTCTCCTTCGGGATTCCCCGCAGTCGGGTGAAATTGGTGAAAATGCTAAACATTTCCAAATCATACGTCCCCATTCGGATGAGCAGAGAGCGCTTTGAGCTCCTTTATGTAAAAAAGGCTTTTATATTCAAAACCGAAAGTTTCAGCGAACAAACAATGTCTAAACAATGTCGTCCGCCTGGCTGACTGTAGGTATGTTTAATGCCAGCATTAAAGCTTTGAGAGTTAACACAATGTACCAGATCAAAGGTTCATTGCCAGAGGACCTATTGTCCCATTACCATATAAACATACCAGAAGTGAAATTAATTATTATTAATCACAACCCGCAGAGGCTTATCGAGTCTTATCAGTACCCTTATTATAAATGCGAAAGTGTGTTTGTTTGTTGGTTTGTCCTTCAATCACATCGCAACGGTGCAATGGATTGACGTAATTTTTTGCATAGGTATAGATAAAGACCTGGAGAGTGACTTGAGGGATAGGCTACTTTTTATCGTGGAAAATCAAAGAGTTTGAAGAGAATCATGGGTTTCATGTTTTCAAAACATTATTGGTAAGCAATAACTACACAGGATTATTAAATTATTATGAATCCAAAGTTTAAACTTTGCCCGTACTAAGGAGTACATCAGAGAACCCAAAACTTAAGGCCAGCGCACTATATTGACTCTCATTTCCAAAACAGGATGCTGTAAGATATTAAATTGACAGAATAACGAGCACCCAAGTCCTGGGTACGCAATTTCAAGGGTCTTATTAACTTTATTAATCGTTTGGGTAGATCGTGAAGCTAAATTAAATTTCCGCCATATATTTTTACTCGCAAATATATTAGGGGGCAAGAAAAGCTGATAGTTAATGGCCTACAGCGGTAGGCTGGGCGCTCCTTAGGCGTTATTGATAAGAATTTAGAAATTAAAATCGTCTAAAAGGAAAATGTGATTGACTGACTGATCTATCGACGCACAGCTCAAACTACTGGACGGATCGGGCTGAAATTAATTGGCATGTAGATAGCTATTATGACGTAGGCATTCGCTAAGAAAGGATTTTTGAAAGTTCAACCCCACGCGGGCATCAGCTAGTTAAACATAAGGAATAGCCAGTTCAGTATACTTTTTCATAAACACAAATTGACTCAAAACACTCTCGCGAAGTGATCACAAAGTGTTACCAGGAGTGTTCTGGCGCCGCGCAGGTCAATACAAAATGATTCATGGAACCTGGATCGCACTTTGATGTTTCTGACTCCAACTCTCTTACATATCTAGGGAATATGGAAGTGACATTGCACAAAATCTCAATATATAAAAGGAAAACGTGACTGAATGACTGATCTATCAACGCATAGCTCAAACTACTGGATGGATCGGACTGAAATTTGGCGAGCATATAGCTATTATGACGTAGACATCCGCTAAGGACTTTTGTAAATTCATCATTCATCATATCACTACCCATATTAAAAGTAAATTTGTTAATTGGTTTGACCTGCAATCACGCCGCAACGAAGCAGCAGATCGCCGTGATTCTTTGCATGGGTATGTTAAAGACCTGGAAAGTGACATATGCTACTTTATATTCGGGAAAATCAAAGAGTCCACACGGTGTTTTTGACATAGAAAGCATAGCTCTCTCCATCGCCCGCTGAGTGAATTTGCTGGTCGATTTGGTAAAACTTGCTCAATCATTATTACAATTTCAATTGTAGTTATCTGAATTTGTGTGATTCTTGTTGCAACAATGCATTGTAGCCAGTAGTGAGCGAGCGTCAACCAATCAGAGATGATTGTGAGCACGCATGTCATCACTGGCAATACGCGTTCTTCGAAAATTTTAGTCTTCAAGCACTGTGGATTTTTTTTCATACTTAAATTATTATTATGCCTTTTAAACTGTCTCTTTCAGTTACTCAAGGTTCGTGACATAATAAATAATGTACAGAATTATCTCCGCCCTGAGCTAACGGCATCCACTAAGTTTTTAATTTATTTTGCGTTAATTAATCCTTTGATTTAGATCAATTTGGTTAATTAACGTTCTGGGTTGAGATTAAGAACGACTTTTGCCAAAATTAAGGTCAAATCAAAATTTTAGTTTATGTGTATATTGTATATTGTAAAACGCTGTATCAGCGAGCGACGGAAGGAGCTATGCTTGGAGTTTCTCTACGTCATCAAATCAGAAATGAGGAGATCCGTTGGAGAACTAGAGTAACTGGCATAGCTCGACGGGTGGCGAAACTGAAGTGGCAATGGGCAGGGCACATAGTTTGAAAAACCGATATACGTAGGAGACTCAAGATGCTATCATGGCAACCTCGCGCCGGAAAGCGCACTACTACTACAAGAACTAGATGATGCTCGCGACTTCGTCCGCGTGGATTTAGGTCCTTAAAAATCCCGTGAGAACTCTTTGGTTTTCCCGGATAAAAGTAGCCTGCGTCCCTATTCATTTAACATTCCCCGGGATGTGAGGCTAACTCTGTAACAAATTTCATCAAAATCGGTGAAACTGTTGGACCGTGAAAAGCTAGCAGACGCAACAGATAAATTACACTTTCCCATTTATAAAATTAGTATGGATGGTGGCAGTATGTATAATGTCATGTCCATCCATGGGTATTTTAGTTTAGTTTACCAGCTATGGATACAGTATAATAAACATTTGCTTTGGAAACTCGGCGTAAATTTCATCGAAGTCGATTCCAAGTTAGTCAAAACGCGACACTCTCTTTACTTTGTGTAAAGTCACGGCGCAATGGAGAGCGATCAAACTTTTCCCATTTTCTGATATTAAGGACAACTTTCTTCTAGCGATGGAGAGAGCTATGCTTGGAGTTTCTCTACGTGATCAAAACAGGGAGAACCAGAGTAATCGATAAGGCTTAGCGAGATGCAAAGCTGAAGTGACAATGGGCAGGGCACATAGTCGGTAAAACCATTAGACATTGGGGGTCCCAAGATGCTAGAATGACGACCTCACAACATAAAGTGCAGCGTTGAAACAACCCCCTAGGTGGACAGACGACATCAAATGAGTGACAGGGAGCCGCTGGATTGCGGCGGCGTAAGATCGTAGCGTGTGCAAGTTTAACCACTAGGCCATCAAGCACTAAGTAAAAATCATTTATCAAATTAACAGAAATGTAGTAAGTAAAGTAATTAATTCAAATTAATTAACTTTCTTTTTCGAAAGAATTAACGTATTACGCGATTTAAGTCCCTCAGAAATATGAAAATCTTTTCTAATAAGTAATTTATTTGGCTCATTTAATCTTTTACCTTTTGCTTAATTAACTGGGAAAGAATAAGCTTTCTTACAAAAAGTGCAGAACCACCATTCATATTACTATTATAAATGCGAAGATGTGTCTGTCTGTATGCTAGCTTTCCACAGACTATTCGTTCAACTGATCATGAAAAAAAATTGGTACGGAGTGAGCTTACATCCCGGGGACGGACATATTATGCTACTCTATGTCCTGGAAAACCAAACACTCCCCACGGGAATTATAAAAACCTTAATGTAGTGCATATATTATTATTATGATATTGGCACCGATTCCGTTGTCTTTCTCTAAACTAAATTTAGAGTATCTACATCCGTTTCTTTTTTTTAAATGCTAAAAAGGGACAGAACATGAACTTTACATTAAAGACTCTAAATTTCAGTGCACGCTACTAAACAGTAGGCTCGCGAGTGCGCGCAAAAATCACGGGTTTTGCCATCTAAAAATTAAATTTAAAACTGTCAAATTGCGTCTTTCTTTTGCATATTACATTAGTAAGAAGGGTATGCGAATACTCTAAAATTAGGTTGTGCTCAGAATCAGTAGGTACCTACCGTTATGTGGGTATTTTAGGAATGAATAGCTATCTGTCAATTCTTGTATTGAGCAATCCGGGACAAACCATTGTGGCGACTCGGTGTTTTCTTTAATACATTACACTTAATCTTGACAATGAACATTGAATAATGAAACTTGCATCCTGGGTATGAGTAATTTTTCATCCCGGAAAATTACCTTTAACTTGCCGGACTTCCCAACTTATAAAAAATCTAAATCCACGCCAACGAAGTCGCGGGCATTTAGTAAAAAATTAAATGTTTCTTTTTAACTTACAATTCGATAGTAGTTGTTCAATACCCGCTTACTAAGTGACCAAACCCTTACCGTAAGTAAACTTCGAGTCAACAAAGTTTTGCGAATCGCAAAATTTAATACACATCCGTAACTTTGACAAAATTACATTTACTCTGCGCACACACACACAGGGTGCAAATCTTAGGTGCTTTTAGCATATCATTTCTATTCGAAATGAAACGATTTTTTATTTATTTATTACCGAATATATTAATGCATACAAGAGTTAATTAATTAATTAATTATTGAAAATTCTATTAAATTACATAAAAGGAAAAGGTGAGTGACTGACTGACTAACTGATCTATCAACGGTCAGATCAAACTACTTACTGGGCGGATCGGCATGCAGATAGCTATTATGACGTAGACATCCGCTAAAAAAAGATTTTTGAAAATTCAATACCTAAGGGGGTGAAATAGGGGTTAGAAATTTGTGTAGTCTATACCAATATTGTAGGGGGTAAACTCTGGAACTACTGAACCGATTTTGAAAATTCTTTTATTTTATTTAAAATTAGAGATCCCCATGAAATTGTAATAAGCTGCCCGTGCGAAGCCGGGGCGGGTTGTAATATAAAATCAAAAGCAGTGGACATTATCCGCTCAAACAGTCGCCAGTACATATTGACACTAACCATAACCACGCTCTTGGCAAGGCACATAAGCACGTCATGTACTAACTGACTACAAAGTGGCGATATGTTGTGGGTTAACATAAACACGGCCGCTGCCCGCGACTTTGTCCGAGTCATCTATAGGAACTGAAGGTACGTATAATGCATTTTTCCTGATGATTTAGTTAGA
Organism: Maniola hyperantus; assembly: GCF_902806685.2. NCBI lineage: Eukaryota > Metazoa > Arthropoda > Insecta > Lepidoptera > Nymphalidae > Maniola > Maniola hyperantus. The sequence goes on from NC_048560.1 coordinate 7,898,379, forward strand.
TTTTTTTTAATCCCGTGGGCAGGTACACTTCTATTTTCCGGGCTAAAAAGTTATTGACGACGCAGTGGTAAGCACTGTGGTCTTATTAGTGGAAGGTCCTGAGTTCGATTCCTGGCAGGGGTTTGGAATTTTATAATTTCTGGTCTGGTCTGTTGGGAGCTTCCGCCGTGGCTACCACCCTACTGGCAAAACCGTGCCACCAAGCGATTTAGCGTTCCGATACGATGCTGTGAAGAAACCAAAAGGAAAACTGCGATACCCCTTCCAGATTAGCCCGATTCCATCTTAGACTGCATCATCACTTACCACCAGGTGAGAAAAAAAATTGACTCATTGCCGGAGCACATAGCTTCTTTCAGAATGATTTAAGCCGTAGTCCGCCATGCTGGCCCAGTGCGAATAATATTGTTAAACAGACTTTAATATAGTTGTGATAACGCTGTATTAAGAGCCGCTTTACGACCTAATATATTTGCAAAACAATTACCTACCTAAGCACCCCTATATTATACCTTACCTATTTAATTCCACTTTATAACCTAAACAAGACCGAAATAATAGCATTGAAAACCGACTTTATGCGTATAACAATAAAGATCACGTTTATAATCACATTATGTCCAAATACAAATTAAGTGCTATTAAACTATTATAGCCTTTGTTGCTATGGTAATAAAGGTCATGGCTGTTAACTTGAAGTAGTATATAATGTATGGGATACCGTGTAATTGTTTAGAGGATTATAAATAAGACGGACGTTTTAATTATACAGAACCCTCTGTGCTTGAGGACACCATCGATTCTGGAAATAGTTTGGGACCAATTTTCCAACAACTTTTGTAAGTAATACATAAGTAGGCTTAATACCTGATCAACCTATGACCGGCTCACTACAGAGCAGGGGCCTTCTCTCAGAATAATTTTTATTTTTTTATTTTTTTTAAAAAGAATATTAGCCATGTTAAATGACTAATATTCCCCTTTCCTCTCCAATTAAGCGTAAAGCTTGTGCTAGGAGTAGGTACGACAATAGTGCAACGGGCGGGGTTTGAACCGTCGACATTTCGGTTTTCAGTTGACTCCTGTACCCGTTGAGCTATTGAGGCTAATGAGTAATATATAAAATAAGAGTAAATAAGAGAGTAAATAAGAAGGGCTTTGGTCATAGTCTACCACGCTGGCCAAGTGTGGATTGGCAGACTTCACACATCTTTGAAAACATTATGGCGAACTCTCAGGCATGCAGGTTTCCTCACGATGTTTTCCTTTATCGTTAAAGCAAGACATATTTAATTGTTTTAAAAACATACATAACTCCGAAAAGTTAGTGGTGCGTGCCCGGGATCGAACCCCCGACCTCCCGAAAAGAAGGCGGACGTCCTAACCACTAGCTATCACCACTTTTAGTCTACCTAGTTTATAGTCCGTGCAACATAAGTTCTCTCACGCCGTTTTAACTCTATGTGTCATGTCAAAAGTACGGTTTACCTTTAAAAATATAAGGAATAAAATCGTAATTTTGACATGACAGTTAACCATACAGATAAAATGGCACGTGATAACTCATTTTGTACGCATTATACCACTAAATAATATGTATGTATGTATATACTTTATTGCACCACAGAAACTCAAATGACAGGTTACAAAAAGAAATCTTAATAAGTAGGTACAAAATATGTTAGGACAGGTGAATCAAAAAGCCAAAACCCATGGCCACCCTACCGAATTAATACAAGTCACCTGGTCTTCTTCAATATAATCCTTTTGTACGTTAAATTAAGTGGCATACTGTGGCAAATAAGTTGGTGCCACGAAATGCCATGGCCCACGGCCACGAGTCAAGCGCTACAGTAAGCAGACGCTCACATAACAGTTACTTATGCGGTCTGCTCTATTTCTGCACAATTTATATCTCAATTTGGGTATTATCTTATTGGATAGGGATGAAATAGGTATAAATAGGTACATACTTCACTCATACTACAGTACTTATATATGCTTCACTAGCTTATGCTCTCGACTTCGTCCGCGTGGACCACACACTTTTCAAACGCCCATTTGGGGTTGAATTTTCAAAAATCCTTTCTTAGCGGATGTCTACGTCATAATAGCTATTTGCATACCAAACAGCCCAATCCGTCTAGTAGTTTGAGCAGTGCGTTGACAGATCAGTCAGTCAGTCAGCCTGCCTGCGACTTTCTCAGCGTAATTGCAGAGAGTAGAGTGCAATATCTTATTATCTGGCAGTGTGCAGTGCAATATATGCAGAGAGGCGACAGGACTAAAAGCTACTATAAAACAAAAACAAAAAGTCTCCAGTGTGAAGTAAATCGAAACGTTCGAGGCACCGATTCAAAATAGGCGGGTTATAAATGTTGGGCGTGCGCCAACAGTGATAGGCCAGGAGCTGCCGAAAATATACCTTTTATGTTTTTGCTAAAACGAAAATACAAAAAAAAGAAACGGATGTTGCGCAATCCAAATTCGGGTCAGTTGTTTGCGGGTAGTGGTTTACAGACAAAAATATATGAATAGGAATAACCTATTTTTAGAGTTCCGTACCTCGAAGGAAAAACCGGCCAAATGCGAGTCAGACTCGTGCACCGAGGGTTCCGTAGTCGGGTATTTTTGCACGATAAATCAATAACTATGATGCATAAAAATAAATAAAAATCTTCCCTTCCCTTTCGTATGATACCCCACTTAATATGGTTATTTTACTTTGAAAATTGAAAATACTAATTATTAGTTCATGAACGTCTGTATTATTCGTGTCCGTCATGAAACCAACAGGGTACTTCCCGTTGACCTAGAATCGTGAAATTTGGCAGGTATGTAAATCTTATAGCAGACGTTAAGGGAAAAATCCGAAAACTGTGAATTTGTGGTTAAATAAAAAAAAAATTATTAAAATGTTTTCATGAACAAATAATTAATATTTCCGACTTTTAAAGTAAGATTGCTATACCAAGTGGGGGGTATCATATATGACAGGGCTTTATCTGTACATTCTTAAACAGATTTTATTTATTTTGATGCGTACAGTAATTTTTGATTTATCGAGCAAAATGTCCAAAATATACGACTGTAATACGGAACCCTCGGTGTGCGAGTATGACTCGCACTTGGCCGGTGTTTTTGGATTTTAGTCCACTCCTTAACCGTCGTCGAGTTAACGAGGCTAAAATATTGTTTATGACCCTCCTGGCGGTGTGTTATAGAATAGAATGAAATAGAATGGAGTAAAATCTCAGAACAAATACCTGTAGATGGTGCCCTATTGCGACCTTGCACCACCTGCCCTCCCACTACTACACATGCAGGAAAAGCAATATTTTAATTGTATAAGATTAGGAATAGAATACGCAGTTTAAAAATAGAATGTCTCTATACTAATTAGGTGTAAAACTCTCAGTTCAAAGATCTGAAAGCTCAATTATGATGAAAGTGAAGAGATTATATTTATTTATTTTTCTCAGTGATCATACATAACTATAAAAAATTAATCACTTTCCAAGATCCATTTTGGTCCGTTTGTTGTTGTTATGGTTCAAGTTAGAAGAGATTGATAAGATAAACAATATTTAGCCGATAACATAGCTAATATTGGTACTGATTCTGATGGCAACTAAATTTTAGAGTATTCGCATAGTCAAACTAAACTTAATTTATAACAGCTCTCAAACCTCGTGACTTTAGGTGCTAATCTTGAGTATAGGCATAGTGTTTTAAAGTAGGATGAGCAGAAATGTATGGCCTTCAGCTGACAATAAACGATATGTTATCGAAAAGGTTTTTTATATTAGGTTTGGTATATAGTTACCTTACTTTGAATATTGGAAATACTAATTATTTGTACATGAACAGTGAACACATTTTAATTTCTTTTTTTGTGATGTAACCACAAATTCACGGTATCCGGATTTTTTCCTTTGCTTGTGTATACCCTATAGGTTTTCTTGACGGACAGACAGACAGACAACGAAGTGGACCCTTAGAGGATCACTTCCTACTTGATGACAGTGATCCCTATAGGGTTCCTTTTTTCCTTTTGAGGTACGAAACCCTAAGAATATCTAATAATGACAGTAATATTTCAGTGGTAATTAGAGACAAGGTTTGAGAGCTAAAGACTTAAGAACAAGGAGTCTATTACACGTCCGCAAAAAGAACAAAAACACAAAAAAGCTGTCTTATTTAAAGTAAATCGGAACGGAACAGCGTGGAGCGGGAACCTCGCTCAACTAATGGTCGCAATTACTATAACGATGTAGTTTTAAACGTTGGATTAATCTTAATTTTCTTGATTATGTACTAGTTTAGGAACCAGCCCCCCAATTGTGTAAGAATAACCATTTCATGGCTATCGCAATCGTCAAGAATTCTGCCCTTTGATTGGCTGTGAAAAAATGTAAACAGCGAATCAACCAATCAAAGGGCAGAATTTCTTGACGATTGTGATAGCCATGAAATGGTTATTCTTACACAATTGGGGGGCTGGATGCGTTTGTAAATAGAAAAAACCGGCCAAGTGCGAGTATTTCGCATATATTCGCATACGAAGGGTTCCATACCATCGTACAATAATTAATAACACTTTTTAATTTTCATGGCAGAAATTTTGGAATTTTATTATTTGTAGATCCGTTATCCGCTCGCGCTTACACCTTAAACGCTGCCACTTATACCTTGCACCGCTGTCTTTACTGAGGTCATTTCTGGATGTCTGCCAATAACCGACTGACCGTCGCAGTGGCCTCCAACCGTGTTAAGCTGGAAACAGACTTATAAGACGCCACGCCACGTGTAATAAGTTAAACCAAATCATAAAAGCTATGATAGCCTAGTGGTTAGGACGTCTGACTTCTAATCGGAGGTCTGGGGTTCGATCCCGGGCACGCACCTCTAACTTTTCGGAGTTATGTGCGTTTTCATTAATTAAATATATCACTTGCTTCGACGGTGAAGGCAAACGTCGTAACGAAAGTGATTATAAGCTTTTATACACGCGCGGCGTTTTACAAGTTCAGCATTATTTTCACCATTTAGTTAGTTGTTACTTCATTCATTGCTCATTACTATTTCGGGGGACATCAAATACCTAATATTAGTAATTTTACTACATTCTTCGGTTAGGATGTCGGACGGGTTTGGGCGGAATATCACAACATCTACTAATTAGTAGTTACTGTCGTAGCTCATAGTAACTGTCACAATAATCGTAGATAAACACGTATTTGAACACGCTATGAGGTTCGGTTGTTTACCTATTATTATAATTAGAAACAAAAAAATCTGTGTTCGCCTTTTCTAATAATAATGATTTAATTAATTAATTTTCTTTTCTGTTTTTTCTTTTCTTTTCTAATACAAGTAATTTGATCTGAACATTATGGGGAGGGCTATGTTAGGAGTTTCTCTGAGGGATAAGATTCGAAATGAGGAGATCCGCACGAGAACCAGGGTCACTGACATAGCCCAAACTATTAGCAAGCTGAAGTGGCAGTGGGCAGGTCATGCCTGTCGTAGAGGCGATGGCCGTTGGAGCCGGAAAGTCCTGGAGTGGAGACCGCGTATAAGCAAGCGTAGTGTGGGACGCCCTCCACGAAGGACCGGATGGATGAGGAAGGCTGAGGGCCGGGTGTGGTGGGGAGTGAAATTAACCTATATCAATAAAATCGTAACCAGAAAGCACGCTAAAGTCATCGCAAAGGTTAACTAGTGTTTGAGCTAGAATGGGGTTTATTAGATCGTAAACCCAAGGTTGATAAGAGGAATATTATCGTACGCTTTATGACGCATAACTTTTATTTACAGAACTACAGTAGGCACAAAGAAAATGACTTTCACAAGCCGTAGAGTCAATAACAAACACACTTTTTGAGACGATTTAAGTAACCTTGTACTTAATGAGTTAAATGTACTTAAAAAATCTTTTTTAAAGTCAAAGCTTTTTGGGTATACGACTGCCCAAAAAAAAAAGTGTAATGTTTTTTTTTGAATTCACTGCAAGCACACGCTTGACCACGATCACAGCTGATGGGAAGTGATGAATGGCTGAATGTGTTGCTGATCGCAAATCTTGAGAACAGCTGAACCAATTTGGCCAATTCTTTTTTCATTATATTCCTTGAAGTACGCTGTACGAGGATGGTTCTTACGGAGAGAATTTTTTTTTAAAAATCCTGAAAAAGAATCGACTTTTAGGCGGCACGAAGTTCGCCGGGGGCGGGGGCGGGGGCGGAGCAGCTAGTACCTAACTTTTATAAATTCTAGTAATAAGTTTTCATCATAATTGTAAGATAATTTAAAATAATTGAGATGTTATTGTAAATAGTTGTAGGTAAAGTAGAATATAGATCCTACACACTTACCCTCTAACAAATAAACCTGGAATAGCGGTGGAATAGTTATACTCTGTTTTGTCTTTCTCTGTCATCAGTAATTTGACATTTGAAGGCAAAAGACAAAACAGAGTATAACTATTCCACCGCTATTCCAGGTTCCAGGTTTATTTGTTAGAGGGTTACACTTTTTTATTCAAACTTACAAAAATATGTAATATACATAGATATAGATAAATAAAATATATCTTTTGTGTTCATCGTAGTATCGTGAAAATTGATCTGATTTAAGCCGGGAGTTTCCGTCGGAGCTTATAGGATATTCAGTTCAATTGTAGACATAAGCATTTTATCCCGGGCTTGTTATCAGTCAATACCTACTGCAATGATACTACTATCTCTCAGTGGGTTTATACTTCTCGCCTTTATCTACACGTTTTCCTAAGACATTATCCTAGCAACATTTATTCTTTTGTAATAGATACAAGTTAGCTCTTGACTGCAATCTCACCTGGTGGTAAGTGATGATGCAGTCTAAGATTTAAGAGGGTTAACTTGGAAGAGGCGGGTTTTATTAGACCCATACCCCTTATCAGGTTCTACCACAGACCAACAAGTGGTTTTCTTTTTAAATAGAGATGCGAGCAAACGAGCAGGCGGGTCACCTGATGTTAAGTGATTACCACCGCCCATGAACATTTGCAGCACCAGAGGAACACGGCATCGTACCGGAACGCTAAGTCGCTTGACGGCATAGCTTTGCCGGTAGGGTGTAACGAGCCACAACCGTAGCCTCCGCCCAGACCAGACCAATGACAATTTATTATAGAAATTAAATAATTAGTTCGAACCCGGGACCTCCCGCTGATAGGACCACAGCTCTCACCACTGCGCCCGGGAGGTCGTCATTTTCATGAAAATGAATCTGATTTAAGCCGCGAGTTTTCGTTGAAGCTTAAGTATAGGATGAGTTCAATTGCAGACATATTATGAGCATTTTATCGGATTTGCGGGAAGAAAAGAATATGTACGTCATAATTATTTATATGTAATACGTATTATTAGAATTACGATTGGTTTAGGACTAACTTAACATTACGTAACCAGCTGCTCGTTTGCTCGCTATTATTTTTATTTTTAAAAACGCTCCTTCAAATCTGATATCAAATAGATGTAAGTAAAAATATTAGTCACTAAGTTCTGTGTAAAAAAAATATTGAAAACTAAAACCCTAATTATATATTTTATATTTATATGAACTTAGTATTTTTTCTTCTTTCATTTTGACATCCCACTTGAAACAATAGCAAAAACAATTTTTGGAGACCCCCATTTTTTTTGATTCCGTCAGATCGATTTTGTTCGTATAAAAAGTAGTCTATGTAATCCGGACCATAACAACAAATTAATTAACACCTCATTCATTGAAACCGGCTCAGTAGTTTAGCCGCTACAGTGGAACACACATACATACATACATGCCAAAATCATAACACTTCCTTTTGACTTTGTCGGGTAATAAAATGTTTTTGTAATCTCCGACGAAACTCCATTTATTAACCGACTTCAAAAAAGGAGGAGGTTCTCAAATCTTTTTTTCGAATCTAAAATTAGTTTGGAAGTTACAAAGGAACAAATAAACTTACATAAAACACTTCTGCACTTTAGTCGAGAAAATCAAAATTTATATCCATCTCTACAAAATCTAATTCTAGACTTTACTATTTACAGACTAGGTATTTATTCTCAGCGTAAGTTAGCCGCAAGTAAAATATCACTTAACACTTAAGTTGCTAAGCAAAGTGGCCGTTAAACGCCAAGTTACCTCGTGTTAAACTCTCCTAAGCTTTAACTGTCTACTGTACTGACTCTATCTTGTAGTTACTACGGATTTGCGTTACCCTGCATTCACACGTTCGTCATCGCCGAATGTCGTCGCAATCATCATCAACCGATACACGTCCACTGCTGGACATAGGTCTCTTGTAGCGACTCCCACACGCCACGGTCTTGGCGATGGAGAGAGCTATGCTTGGAGTTTCTCTACGTGATCAAATCAGAAATGAGGAGATCCGTAGGAGAACTAGAGTAACCGACATAGCTCAACGGGTTGCGCAGTTGGAGTGGCAATGGACAAGGCACATAGTTGGTAAAATCGATAGACGTTGGGGTCTCAAGTCGCACTGGACGACGCAGCGTTGAAAGACCCCGCACTAGGTGGACGGACGACATCAGACGAATCGCAGGGAGCCGCTGGATGGCGGCGGCGCAAGACCGTGGCGTGTGGAAGTCCCTACAAGAGACCTATGTCCAGCAGTGGACGTCTATCGGTTGACGATGATGATGAGTCATTCACCAAGTAAAACCCCGTGTAGTGTAGTAGTACAGAATTAGCTATTTGTTGTTACCACAAGAACAAGAATGATATCACTCGGTGCCGAAATAAAGCTAGCCGGCGTGTTCAAGGCGACACGTGTGACGTCACATCTATTGAGATATTTTTAGGGTTCCTTTGTAAAATAAGAAACCTGATTCATTCAGTACGTTTGTCCATCTATCAATCTGTCTGTGTGTTACAGCCGTTAAAAAAAAAATTAATATAAATCAAATATTTAAAAAATATTTTTATCAATTCAACTTTTACAAGTACTTTTGAATCGTCAAATGCATCTACCACTGGTTCGGAATGGACTTACTTACCGAGAAGAACCAACAAGAAACTCGGCGGTTGCTCTTTTCAAACATTTGATAACCCTTGTAGAGACTTCTACACGCCACGATCTTACGCCGCCGCATCCAGCGGCTCCCTGCGACTCGCTTGATGTCGTCTGTTCACCTAGTGGGGGTCCCAAACCAAATTCGAGAGTCGAAATACTTCCGCGTTACAGTAAACTGGATCTTAATAGCCTTGTTTTAAAGCTCAAGCTTGTCTACACTTATACAGCCAGCGCTCCAAGCGGAAACATTGCGAAATTAAAATCAGTGGCATTGAATATTTGACTTCAATTCAAGGCTGTTTAGGTCCATTTCACTGTAGTATTTCGACTCTCGAATTTGGTTTGGTTTGGTGATACGTAAAATCTTGTACTACGGGTACTGAGCTTTCTTATGAGGCCCATAGTTAGCGACCATGTCTCGGATCCATATGTTAACAACCTACAACCCTTTGCTATGTAGTCTAGTCCCCTAACCGCTCAACCATCGCCCCTCTAATGAAATGAATAATCCCAACATAATTGTACCCCAAAATAACTGCTACACTTTCTCAAAAAGCGCATTTGCATTTGGTGTTAAAATTTTTAATCATTTACCACTCAATATTAAAAAAACAGAAGGCAATATGTTTAAAAATAAATTAAGAAATTGGTTAATAATTAGTAAGGCCTTTTATAATGTTAATGAGTATTTTTATGAAAATTATTGATGTAAGTATAGTATGTAAGTACCTAGGTAGTGTTTTTTAGTTTAGTAAACAAAATAGTTAAAAATTGTAATATTTAAAAAAATATTGTATGTAACCAGTATTGCACGCCACAAAGTGGCAAACTGTTAGAACTTTATAACAAGTATAACACCTAATGTACCTACACAGTTAATGCAATAAAATTTATTCTATTCTCTATGTCAAAGTAATGTTTAGGAATTCCGCATTTCATTCCGCACGAGCGGTATCGGGGTCAAATGCTTATAAATACGCGTGCGGAATACGAAACTCCCACCGAGCTTTGTAGTTCAGGAGACGGCGGGAGAACTCATCACTACCAGATACCAGAGAAAAGGAAAGGTGACTGACTGTCTGACAGACTGAATGACTGATCTATCAACGCATAGCTCAAACTACTGGACGGATCGGGATGAAATTTGGCATGCAGATAGTTATTATGACGTAGGCGTCCGTTAAGAAAGGATTTTTGAAAATTCAACCCCTAAGGGGTGAAATAGGGGTTTGAAATTTGTGTAGTCCACGCGGACGAAGTCGCTATTTTTTTTTATTTTTTTTTAAAGAATATTAGCCATGTTAAATGACTAATATTCACCTTTCCTCTCCAACTAAGCGTCAAGCTTGTGCTAGGAGTAGGTACGACAATAGTGCAACGGGCGGGGTTTGAACCGTCGACCTTTTCGGTTTTCAGTCCACTCCTTTACCGGTTGAGCTATTGAGGCTCTTAATTATTACTAAAGTGTGTTTGTTGATTTCTTGGTTTATTAGCTGGTGCCTAACCCCCGACCCCCGAATAGGAGTTAGGCGTCTTGACCACTCGGTTGTCACCGTTAGGCGTCTTGACCACTCGGTTGTCACCGTTAGGCGTCTTGACCACTCGGTTGTCACCGTTAGGCGTCTTGACCACTCGGTTGTCACCGTTAGGCGTCTTGACCACTCGGTTGTCACCGTTATGGGATAATAATACCTAAAGGTATCGAACTACAAACGACAAAATACACCGCTATGGCTCGGATCTCGTCAAAACTTGTATACAGCATGAATCCTAAGCTTCCTAGTTATATTTAGCTGGTGTAGGAACTACAGTGTAAGCTGTAAGAGACCTTGTTAGAAGTTTAGATCGGTAACAAGCGGTGACGCGGCGCGGCGCTAGTGCGAGCGATAACAATTCAATAACAATGACATTACTAAAACGTGTGTTATGAGATTGTTATTCCACGTATATACTCACACCAATTTGATTACATAATTTATTGCATGACTAGCTTAAGCTCGCGACTTCGTCCGCGTGGACTACATAATTTCAAACCCTTATTTAACCCACTTAGGGGTGAACTTTCGAAAAATCCTTTCTTAGTGGATACCTGCCCTTTACAAATAACACACCCTCCAAACATGTCCCTAGGACCAGCAGTTTAGGCTGTGCGTTGATATATAAGTCAGTCAGTCAGTCAGGACTTTGAATTGTATATTTACAGACTAGCTTATTTCCGCGACCTTGCAAATGCCTAGAGTTGAAAGCCTTTGCCTAGAGTTGAATTAAAAAAAAGAAAGTCCATTGGCGGCAGATGTAAAATGGCGGCAAGAAAAGTGGGGGTTATTTATTTTATTCGAAGCAGAAGAGATTAGAATTTGGAATTACTACATTACTTCGTAGGCAACTGAATTCTGAAAACTGAACCGGTTGCCTCCACGCAACTTATATGTATATATATAGAGCAATATGTGTAGAGCTAATAAACACTAAACGTAACTTCATCCAGTAGTAAATCTCTAGAGATGACTGGCCGGGATTCAAACTCACGATCTTAAGTAAAAGTTGCCCTAACCATATTATATCTCTCTCATAACTACAATTAGATCTACAAAAATGATCGAGTGCCATAACGTGCAAGAAAGAATGTTAAGTTGTTTGAGAAAACACTATTTCAAAAGATAAGATAATAATCCAGCTTAAGTTTTATCTTAATAGAAAACCGTGAAAGAATCGCGGAGAGTTTAATGCGAATCTTCTAGTTCGAACACTTTTATTATTTCAACTAGGTTTCAACTTGGGTATGTTTGCACGCTTATTGAGTTTGCCAAAATAGTTATTACCCTTTAAATTTTAGTGACAACATGCCAAAAACATGAATTTAATGTGATAAAGTTAGTTATAATATTTGAAGCTCAGAGTCTATCCATACTTCCGAAGATACTTAATATTATAAATGCGAAAGTGTGTTTATCTGTCCCGACTACCGATTTAGATGAAATTCGGTACAGAGTTAGCTTACATCCCGGGGAAGGACATAGGCTACTTTTATCCCGGAAAGTCAAAGTTTCTTGACTGCGAAACATTTCGACAGTAGAGAACTATATGTAGCGTAGAAATTACGCACGTCGAACTATAAAACAAACACCATAAAAATTCTGTCAAAATAATGCAGTTTGGTCGGAGTTATGTGGGTTTTTTAAGTAATTAAATATCACTTCCTTTAACGGTGAAGGAAAATAGAGAAAGAAACCTGCATACCTGAGAGTTCTCCATAATGTTCTCAAAGGTGTGTGAAGTCTACCAATCCGCACATGGCCAGCGTGGTAGACTATGGTCAAACCCTTCTCACTCTGAGAAGAGACCCGTGCTCCGCAGTGAACCGGCGCGACGGCTCACTGCAGAGCACGGGTCATCGCCGTGATGGGTTGATCATGATGATGATGAATGCAGTTTGGAAGGTACTAACAAAGAAATTAACTGAAACATTAAATCATACTCCATTTGCTTTGTCCGATAAAATCTTCTTAACGTTCAAACTTCAAACTTTAAAAGAGTCATTTCAATTAACAATTAAACTTCGCCGCTTCTATTTCAAACGCGGATTGCATGCCATAACACCGTCCAACTTTATAGACCCCTATCTGCAAAGTAATAGTACCAAAAGTTAGTTCATTTTAAACTGGCCAGGTAATACATATTAAGTACTTACGGATAACGGATCTTGACCTATATCGCTTGCACTAGCGCCACACGTTATCTCTCAAGCAATTACGGTACTTATGTTTAAGAGATTAGAGTTTATAGTCGGATGAATATGGTATTAAAGTTGCAAGCGCCAGTATATGTTGTAGCTTTTGCTTGCGCTTTTGAGTATCATGGGTACTTGAAAAAGTTATATTATGTTGACCCATATGTTATTATTAACTCAGATATAGTTTGAAGAGGTGTACATAGTAAAAGTTGAGGTAACATGTAAATGAGAGCTTAAATTTTGATATCAGTTCATAACAAATCGACCTATATTAGGTATATACTTAGGTATTTAATAGATATAAACTTATCTTATTTTGAGGGTTCCGTACCGAAAGGGTGTCAGCGGGACCCTATTACTACGCCTCCGCTGTCCGTCCATCTGTCTGTCCGTTGGTCTGTCAGGGGCCTGTATGTCATGGAAGAGATCACTGGTAGTGATAAGGTCGCCCTTTGTTTCTTTGTCATAGTATTACGCAAAAAAGAAGTTTTAAATTAAATTAAATTAACATTGACTAGGCCTATATGGTTAAGTTTGGGTAAACACTAACCAATACCACGGGCAAGTCAAATAGCTTTTAATCAAAATAAAGTGATTTAATCGCTCGGTATATTTATATTTAATATCTATTTATTTGTGGCTCTAGGTCTCAGATTGGGAACACCACTGTGCCATCAGCACAGATGTCCGTGTGGAAAAGAGGTTGATAAATTTGGAATCCACGGACTCTCTTGCCAAAGGAGCTCCGGTAGGCTGTTTAGGCATGGCTCTCTTAACGATACAATTAAAAGAGCTCTTGCCACCATAAATATTCCTGCGCTCATTGAGCCGGCAGGGATTAGTCGGGATGATGGCAAGAGACCTGATGGATTGACGCTGGTTCCCTGGGAACGGGGACGGGCGCTAATGTGGGACGCAACTTGCGTTGACACATTGGCCCCGTGTCATATCAGGAAGACAGCATCAAGACCGGGAGCCGCAGCAGAAACAGCTGAAAACGGCAAGCGGCGCAAGTATGCCTCTCTTATAGAGAGTTACATTTTTGTGCCGTTTGCCGTGGAGACCCTGGGGCCATGGAGTCTTAGTGCTAAAAATTTTTTACGAGACATTTCACCGCGATTAATAGCCTCAACTGGTGACAGAAGGGCTGGCTCATTTTTTGCGCAGCGGATCAGCCTGGCTGTCCAGCGCGGAAATGCAGCCAGTATTCTTGGCACCATTCCACGCGGTCATGATTTATATAGTAATTAGATAAGGCTAGCTTTAAGTTTTATTGTATTTAAAAATCTATTTAAGTAATCTGTAAAAAATTGTAATCCTATTTGGCCTTATTTTCAGTCTGTTATTATGTAAAATTATATTGTATATATCGCTGTTGATTGCAAAAAATAAATAAAATAAAATAAAATAAAATAAAATGAGCCGGGGTCGCGGCGGGTCGGTATGAGCCGGGGTCGCCGCGGGTCGGTATGAGCCGGGGTCGCCGCGGGTCGGTATGAGCCGTGGTCGCCGCGGGTCGGTATGAGCCGGGGTCGCCGCGGGTCGGTATGAGCCGGGTCGCCGCGGGTCGGTATGAGCCGGGGTCGCCGCGGGTCGGTATGAGCCGGGGTCGCCGCGGGTCGGTATGAGCCGGGGTCGCCGCGGGTCGGTATGAGCGGGGTCGCCGCGGGTCGGTATGAGCCGGGGTCGCCGCGGGTCGGTATGAGCCGGGGTCGCCGCGGGTCGGTATGAGCCGGGGCCGCCGCGGGTCGGTATGAGCCGGGGTCGCCGCGGGTCGGTATGAGCCGGGGTCGCCGCGGGTCGGTATGAGCGGGGTCGCCGCGGGTCGGTATGAGCCGGGGTCGCCGCGGGTCGGTATGAGCCGGGGTCGCCGCGGGTCGGTATGAGCGGGGTCGCCGCGGGTCGGTATGAGCCGGGGTCGCCGCGGGTCGGTATGAGCCGGGGTCGCCGCGGGTCGGTATGAGCGGGGTCGCCGCGGGTCGGTATGAGCCGGGGTCGCCGCGGGTCGGTATGAGCCGGGGTCGCCGCGGGTCGGTATGAGCCGGGGTCGCCGCGGGTCGCGGTTGCGGTGGAAATAGTTTTAAATCAGTTTGTACCGACTTTTAAAACTTCGTATTACTCGGAGTAGTTTTAAAATTGTTCTCCACGCAAGTTCGGATTGTAAACTTTATGTTCTTCGATTGAGTCTGTACTCTGTAGTAGTAGTGTAGTAAAAAAAAATTGGCACGACTCGCTGTCGTTAAAGTTCGATAGCTTACTACAACTGTTGGAAACCAAATTGAATATAAAAAAATGTTTCTTTTTTTTAATCAAACAGGAATAGTAAAAACTAGCCAAGTGCGAGTCAGACTCGCACACTGAGGGTTCCGTATTACAATCGTATTTTATCGATATTTTGCATGATAAATCAAAAACTATTATACCTAAAAATAAATAAAAATCTGTTTTAGAATGTACAAGTGATGCCCTTTTATATGATACCCAACTTAATGTAGTTATCTTACTTTGAAAGTTGATTTTCATGAACACATTTTAATCTTTTTTTGTGAAGTTAGTACAAATTCACAGTTTTCGAATTTTTTCCCTTACTATCCGGTGCTCCGTTGCGACGTTATTGAAAGGCAAACTAAACAAACTAATAAATCAACAAACAAACACACTTTCGCATTAATAATATTATGGGTAGTGATGCTAACTAGCTCATCATGATGCTCCAGCAAAGATTTAAATTTAAACGCATCACACGATCGCATCCCGAGCGGATGAATCGTTGACCTAATTCTAATGTAAACTAAATATTTCTGTTTGTATTCTACCCAGTCTACCTACTACATACTACGTATATTATGTGTATTTACTTTATTTAATTAGTACACCCCTTCCGCTTTCTTTAATTTTTATAATATCCTCTACCCTAAGGTTGCCTGGAAGAGATCGCTATTTTAGCGATAAGGCCGCCTATTGTACATGCTGTATTTGTTATATGTCTATTGTTTTTGTTTTGGTGTACAATAAAGCATATTTTACTTTTACTTTACTTTACAATACGTCAATGGCCAGCACCGAAACATTCGACTCGCGGACTTATCGTTTTGCCTTCTTGTTTTTCCATAGATTTTCAATATACCTACGACTAGATTTGTGGCGTGGCGAGCCTAGAATCACAGGGTCTTTGAAGGGAGATTCTAGGTTCGATTCCCGCCTTAAGATGATACCTGCGACTTCGTCCGCGTGGATTAAGGGTATAAACCTTGAAGACGTTCGATGTCGTCTGTCCCCCACTGGGACACACGACATCGAACGAGTCGCAGGGAGCCGCTGGATTCAGGCGGCACAAGATCGTGGCGTGTGATGATGATGATGATGATAATATTAGCTCATCAATCACATTTTAATCAAAACCTCTCTTAAATTAGAAATATTTTTAAATCAAACCTTTATTTACCCGAATCAATATTTATAGTAAATCTTCTTTTGAAAAAACAAATCCTTCACAAATACTTTCATCAAAAACACTACACAAAAGGTATCTTAAGGCGAAAATCGTAAAGCTTTAATATTCCTATATTTAAGAATCATCTTCAGCTAGGCGTTTTAATTCTGACCCAAATCTACAGCCTTGCACGTAGGGTTGCCACCTGCATTCATTTAAATCAATTTTATAATTAACTAGATGATGCCCGCGACTTCGTCCGCTTAGATTTAGGTTTTTAAAATTCCCGTGGGAACTCTTTAATTTTCCGGGATCAAAAGAAGCATATGTCCTTCCCCGGGATACAAGCTATCTCCATACCAAATTTCATCAAAATCGGTTAAACAGATGGGCCGTGAAAAGCTAGCAGACAGACAGACCAACTTTCGCATTTATAATATTAGTATGGATGAGAGCGACGCCTCATATTATAAAAATTAAACCCTTGAGGGGTTTCAAATTATCACCAGTACCTACCTTATTACTTTAAAATGATACCCAATTTGAATAAATTTTGATTTGATACGAAAACATTTTTTTTTAGGAGACAGCCCTACTTGAAAGTCCTTATACCAACATTTTTTTGAAGATGAATGAGGTAAATAAAGGGAATTCTTCGACTAATATTAAAATGCCTTTCAAAATAATAGGTGTAATCTGCCTTAATATCTATTTATACTAAATACGGGGTGAATCAGTGAAGGAAAACATCGTGAGGAAATCTGCAGGCTTGAAGTACTTCATAATGTTCTCAAGGGTACCCAGCGAGCGTGGCAGACTTGGCCAAACGCCGTTGGGTTGATGATGATAATGATGATTTCAATTTGGACCAACAAATTCCTGAAAGGCCGGCAACGCATTAGGAGTTCCTCTGGTGCTGCAAATGTTCATTGGCGGCGGTAATCACTTAACAGCAGGTGACCCGCCTGCTCGCTATTTCTATTTTTTTTTTAAAGTATGGATTTGAAGCCGCGACTTTTCATGCATTCTAACTACTAAGCTACCACGGTTCTAAGCACTTAACCCAAAAAGATATACATGTATATGAACAAAAAGATGTACATGTATATGAACAAAAAGATGTACATGTATATGAACAAAAAGATGTACATGTATATGAACAAAAAGATGTACATGTATATGAACAAAAAGATGTACATGTATATGAACAAAAAGATGTACATGTATATTGTATATGAACAAAAAGGCCATCTCGCCGCGTTGTAACATTAATCTCAATAACATTTGAGCGCGACCCCGTCCGTCTGTTTCACTTTCTATTAGAGACATCGATCCTAACACTAATAGCTAGTCTATTGTTGTTTAGACCTATATTTTAGAGTTAATCAAAATAAAAGGTTATTTGAGTAGATCCCGTTACATTGTCGCATTGAGGAAAGGTAGGGGGGAAGATGGGCAAAAAGGAGTGAAACTAGACAATAAATAATTATCGTCACAAAATAGAAAAAACCGGCCAAGTGCGAATCAGACTCGCGCACTGAGGGTTCCGTGTATAGGAGAAAAAATAGCACACTTTGGAATTTGTGCTGTTTTGGCTTATTTAAATAAATATTTTATATTAATAAGTCAAATATTAATATTTGAATAAATAAAGTAACAAAATTTCATAAACGGGATTCCGTTAGTTATAATTTACTAGCTTATGCCCGTAACTTTGTCCGCGAACACTACACATGCTTTCAAAAATGATTTCTTAGCGGATGTGTACGTCATTCACATTAATAGTTATCTGCACTGCACTGCACTGCACTGCACTGCATGCCAAACAGCCCCATCCGTAAAGCAGTTTGAGCTGTGCGTTGATAGATCGATAAAGTGCCAAAAAGAGGGTGAAGAGGGATCACAAATAGTTGATAAGAAAACTAATAAATTAATAATGAACAAAAAACATAAAAATGCTTCCAGCAATAACCTTTTGCAGTTGTGTCAAAAATATAGAAATTACAAAAAGTAAAAACAAACTTTCAAATTGGCTATAAGCAAGGCGCATACATCGTGAAATTACAGAACTTATTGGCATGAAATATATATAGTATATGTATTGGTAACACGAATTACGTCACATGTAGGACTTTGTGCGCCGCGCAATTTCCTAAAGTGCTGTGTATTTTGCATTTAAATCATGTCATACAGCCGTTAACAGGTTTTGGATCTGACTAATTTGTGAGTAGCTCACGTCAAACTCATTATTTTGACTAATTTCTTAAACTGGACATTTTAAGTTAAGATTTTTATATAAGCCTGTGAAGATGATATTGCTAGAGGCTCAATTTGAATGCCATAAGCCTCCTTTGTCGTATTAGTTTACAAATTGCGAAAAACCAAATTAAATAAGTAAAAGTATAAATATATATATTACGTATATTTTGACATGTCAAGAGCATACAATAGGAGGGAAGCGTGCAACATATCAGTTACACGACGTCATAACAACGCTACCAACGCTATTTTACATATAAATATTTACGTTTCAGATCCATGTCAATGTTACTGAGGGGTACGGTTATTAATATTTAATATTTACATACATTACATTCAGTGGCGTGCACAAGGTTTAAAGCCAGGGTAGGCACTAGTTAAGTAAGAGCCTGTTTACTGGCAGGTCATTATGAAAAATATGCATTGAGCTATTCAACTGGGGTAAGCAGTGCATTTATGCCTCTATGACCTGCACGCCACTGATTACATTATATTAATCTATTAAATATATAAAAGGAAAAGCTGACTGACTAACTGACTGATCTATCAAAGCACAGCTCAAATTACTGAACGGAGCGGGTTTTTTGGCATGCAGAAGGAATTTTGAAAATTCCACTCCTTGTACATTATGGTAACATAAATATTTACGTTTCAGATCCATGTCAATGTTACTGAGGGGTGCGGTTATTAATATTTAATATTTATACATAATTATTGTGTAAAACTCCGGGTTTCATTTGTATATTTAGGCTCTCGAATAATAACGCCACCGTGAGACATCGCAGAGGTCTGCATCCTTACCCCCCGTTCCCACTTGTCGGCTGTCGAGCCCGGATTTAATTCGGATGTTCCAGTGGCAGAACATTTTATATGATGGGTCACACCCCGATCCCACTTGTCGTCTGTCTGAAAGCTGAAAGTTGTGGATGTTTGCTTGCATCATGGTGGCTTTGGGAGATAACAGGTAATAAAGATGTAAAAAACCTTATACCAAAGTATAAACTCTAATTTCTTTATATTTTCTTCGCTCAAATCACTATTATTTATATTATTGATTACAGTTTTATTATAAGTATTGATAATTCTTACTTACTTCTGAAAAACTTACAAGATCGCTTTATAATATTAGTGTAGTTGAACTTTTAATTTATTATAAACTAGCTTATGCCTTCGATTTCCTCTGCGAGGACTTTCAAACCCTTGGGGTTGAATTTTCTAAAATCCTTTTGTAACGTACTGAACACTTAGCACTGGCGGGTAAGTAGGTATATCTAACAAGGTACGTGCGACTACTTAAACTTAAAGACTGATTCAAATTAAGGTCCACTTTATTGTCCACTTTTAGAATAATCACAATTAATATTAATATCTTCAATTTACTAAATACACTTAACACTTATAATATTCACTATTCACTTAAGAGCGTTCACTGTTCTGATTCGCACTCTTTCCACTGTAATACAAAACTTGCCGCGTCGTCGAATTCGTCCGCTTATACCTTTCTTAGTGGATGTCTACGTCATAATAGCTATCCGCATGCCAAACAGCCTGATTCGTCCGGTCAGACAGTCACGTTTTCCATTTATATGTATATTTAGAAATCAAATTTTTACGAATCCTGGATCAAGGCATGTATAGGTAAAAAAGAATAAGAAGGTACCTATTGGTATTTTCTTCTATTTCACAGAAAGTATTTACATTTCCAAAACATATTATTTGTCTAGACTCAAGACAACGCTCATATGAAATTTAAATGAAAATACGAGGAGTGGAGGACAGAATAAATTCATATAAACTAATATGACGTCACTAGGCGCCATATGACCTATTACTGATCACATTACTTCAGGACTTGGAAAATTTGGTGGAAATTTATAGTTGTTGGTTTGTTAGTTTGTCCTTCAATCACGTCGCAACGGAGCCACAGATTAACGCTAGTTTTTGTATGGTACCTACTACTTATAGTTTAGGACCTGGAGAGTTACATTGGCCACTTTTTAGCCCGGAAAATCAGAGTCCCACGGGATTTTAAAACCTAAATCCACGCGGATGAAGTCACGGGCATAAGTTAGTTTTATATAAAATACTAGATGATGCCCGCGGCTTCGTCCGCGTGGATTGAGGTTTTTAAAATCTCGTGGGAACTCTTTAATTTTCCGGGATAAAAACTAGCCTATGTCCTTCTACGGGATGGAAGCTAACTGTAAATTCCAAATTTCATCAAAATCGGTTAAACTGTTGGGCCGTCATAAGCTAGCAGAGTGCAGACAGACAGACAGACACGCTTTCGCATTTATAATATTAGTATGGATAATCAGTACCCTTATTATAAATGCGAAAGTGTGTTTGTTTGTTGGTTTATTGGTTTGTTGGTTTGTCGCAACGGTGCTTGACGTAATTTATTGCATGGGTATAGATAAAGACCTGGAGAGTGACACATGCTACTTTTTAAACCGGAAAATCAAAAAGTTCCCATGGGATTTTAAAAACTTAATCCCACGCGGACGAAGTCACGGGCATCAGCTAATAATTTAATAAAAGATTTTTTTACATGGAAGTAGTGATATAATGCGTGAGTGACGTCATCACGCAATAAAGGCCGGTTTTCGGCATTATCATTGTAATTGTAAGTCTCTCTTATCTATAAGATGTTTTTGAATATTCAGGAAATAAGATTGTTTTCTATATTTTTGTTTTGTTTCCAAAACAATAAATGTTAAAAGAGCAATCTTTGATCGCGAAACTGAGAAATTTAATTAGAAAGCTTTAGCTCTCGGCAGAAAGCTTAGGGGGAAATTTATTTTCTTTATTTCAGTTTCGTAATTAAATCCTCTCTAAAAGTTAAGTTCATCATCATGATCAACCCATCGCCGGCTCACTACAGAGCACGGGTCTCCTCTCAGAGTGAGAAGGAGTTTGGCATACTCTACCACGTTGGCCATGTGCGGATTGCTAGACTTCACACACCTTTGAGAACATTATGGAGAACTTTCAGGCATGCAGGTTTCCTCACGATGTTTTCCATATTTGATTACTTAAAACGCACGTAACTCCGAAAAGTTAGAGGTGTGTGCCTGGGATCGAACCCCCGACCCCCTTATTGTTATTTAATACTAGAGATCCGCCCCTGCTTCGCACGGGTAGCTTATTACAATGTTCGTCGGGATCTCTATTTTTTTTAAGTATCTCTATGTCACTCAGGAATAATGTATGCTATTTCTACTGGACTGGTAGAAGAATTTTCAAAATCGGTTCAGTAGTTCCAGAGAATTACTTCCTAGAACATAACTTAAAACTTATTTAACTTCCCAATAATTTAAGTATAGATAATTAAATTAAGATGCAAGAATAGCCCAACTTGTCATAAATTCGGCATTGCCCTTTGTTTCCTTGTCCCCTATTAGGATGCCCCAATTAAACAAAGGCGTAATCGAAAAAATTAAATTTTACAGAAGATAAATAAAAAAGAAATTAAAATTGATTGCCTCCTTTGCGACGTCCATCTGGCTTCAGATTAAATATATTACATATTATATATTATTATATTACCTATTATTGTTACATATACCTACTGTACATTGAACAAAGTTTATGTATATATTGTTATATATACATAAACTTTGTTCCTTTAATTTTCGCTAAAGTTATATTGTATATTTATATATTAACTGACTTAAAATATATATTTACTCGGTTGGAGCGTCGATTTATTTATTTAAAGTGTTGTTGGCATTCTTGAAATAGAAAACGTCAAATAGCCACTTAATAAAAGGTTTAAAACCATTTCAATATTCGGCCAAAAATATTTTTCTCGTAAACGTAGAATATAAGTAAGCTTTAAGCTTTCACGGAGAGGGAAAGGAAATTGATCATGTAAAACACAGCCAATATATTCGTTTCAAAAAATCCTTCTCTCGTATAATAAAGCAATCTTTTTCTCGGCAATGAAAAATTAATCGGCTGATAACTCAGTCCAGAATAACGTACGAAAATATGACTCAAACTTCCCATCTGTAACCACGCGTATGTGAAAATGCGTATAAAAATAGCTTACTTGCAAAATTGTGTTCCAAAACGCACACTACACTAGACACACATTAATAACACTCCATTGTATATAACACTGTCACACACATGAACCGCCAATTTTTTTTTTGATATTTTTGGTTGTATTATTTCGAATTGAGACAGTCGTAATATTCGTTTCGCACGCACGGCCGCACGTCCTATCGACAGGACGGTTCAACCGATACTAAAGCTCGAAGCTTTCGCCAGGGTTGGTGTGTGGGTGTGTGCGTGTATAGGGGTTGTTTCGCCCGTGTGTGCGTGCTCTTTAGGTCAACAGAATTCGGTAAAGACAGGCTTGAAGCACCATGCCCTATATTCGGATTCCTTTTTAAAAGTTCACTTCTTTTTAAGATTGTTACGAATATGAATGGTTTATGATGTTTGGAGAGTCTTATTTAAGAATATGTGCTTTATATAGTTTACTAGGTAGCGACCCGCCCGGCTTCGCACGGGTAGCTTTTTACATTAATTTTCCTATGGATCTGTAATTTTAAAAAATAGCGTATGTAACTAGGGAATAATGTAGCTTTCTATTAGTGAAAGAATTTTTGGAATCGGTATTGTAGTTTTTGAGTTTATTCGTTACATTAGTATTATTAGTTTTTGAGTTTATACGTTATATTAGTATAATAAAGACTAAAGAGGAAAGATTTGTATGTTTGTATTTGTATGTAGATTATAAACGATTGATAGGTATTTGCATATCTCATCTCTGGATCAAAACTATTTCAATTCAAAAACCTAGTTTTATAAGTAACCTCAATTTTCGACCTATGACTTGATTATGTAATGGGTAGGATCTATACTTACAAGAATAAAATTTTAGTAATTATGTTTTATAAACAATACTTTCATAAAAATCTTTTTTGTCAAATTTTAAAACCTTCTGGAAATTATTAAAAATCACCTTTTCTTAATTTCTGAAAAAGGTGATTTTTGAGTTGACCCAATTTTGATCTAGGGGCGCGATACTAAAAATACTTATTATAGTAACACATTTTACTGACAAAAAACGATATTCATTAAATTATTATGATAGGCGTAAGTCAAAAATAACTAATTTTTAGTATGTTTGTGACTAATTTTTATTAAGTAAGTACCTACCTATACCAACTTAATAAATCAAATCAAACCCAATCTAAATTCCATTAAAAAGAACTCAAATAGGTTAAAAAAGAGAAAAAAATAGTAATGTACTATTTAAAATTATTATTAAGTCAGTTAATTTATCAAAGCCCTAAATGTCAGTCTTGATCAATTTTTAGTTTAAATAAAGAAAAACATATTCAATTGTTTCTCCAATGCTTGTATTGAATCCACGCGGTATTGTATTTGCATGGCTAAAAGCTTTTATTATATTCAAATTAGTTGTTCGGTTTCTCATAGAATGTTGATAACTTTTATTATAACGGAGGATCTTTTGTCATTTATTATTATTTATTAGTAGCTTATGCTCGCGCCCTATATGCACTATTTCACCCCCTTAGAAGTTGAATTTTGAAAAATCCTTTCTTAGCGGATGCCTACGTCATAATAGCTATCTGCATGCCAAATTTCAGCCCGATCCGTCCAGTAGTTTGAGCTGTGCGTTGATAGATCAGTCAGTCAGTCATGCCACTTACACTACTAGATGATCAATGATAAACAACACAAATACAAAAGTCATAAAGTAATACTTAACAGAAGTACGCAACGAAACACACTAGCTATCTATTATATTGTCATTACCTATATTTTATGAATAACCTGTGATAGCCTAGTGGTTAGGACGTCTGCCTCCTAATCGTAGATTGGTAGTTCGATTCCGGGCACGCACATCTAACTTTTTGGAGTTATGTACGTTTTAAGTAATTACATAATAATTGCTTTGACGGTGAAGGAAAACATCGTGAGGAAACCTGCATGCCTGAGAGTTCTCCATAGTGTTCTCAAAGGTGTGTGATGTCTGTCAAACCGCACTTAGCCAGCGTGGTAGACTATGGCCAAAATCCTTCTCACGCTGAGAGGAGAGCTGTGCTCTGTAGTGAGCCGGCGATGGGTTGATCATGATGATGATATTATAAATGTGAAAGTGTGTTTGCTTGCGTGCCAAATAGAGTTCATACAATAATAAGAGCCTGTATAGAGTAATGAATAGATAGAGATGTGTCGATATGGCACGTTGCAATGCAAGTCGATATGTGGTCACCAGAGACCAGAGTGGCACATAGCACGTGTTTGTGGTCGCGATCAAATTTACTGTGTGCCAAATAGAGGCAAATAATACGTAAAAGCATGTACAGAACAGCAGTGAATTGAGATACAAAATAAACAAATGTCGTTGTGATACATTGCTCTGCAAGTCGATATGCGGTCAACAGAGTGGCACATAGCACGTACCTACTTGTGGTAGCGTTGCATGTTTAGTTTCTGTGTGCTAAATAGAGGCATAGGATATGTGAGAGCATGTATAGAGCATGTCAATATGGTACGTTGCAATGTAAGACGATATGCGGTCAGCAGAGTGGCACGTACCACATACTTACATGTTGTGATGAAATTAGCTGCGTGCCAAATAGAGGCAGAGAATACGTAAGAGCATGTATAGTAGTGAATAGAGAAGAAATTTCGATATGGCACATTGCAACGCGAGTCGACATGCGGTCAGCAGAGTGGCACATACTTACATGTGGTAGTCATGCAATTTCCTGCGTGCCAAATAGAGTCAAAGGATACAATATTATGTGAGAGCATGTAAAATGCAATTACAGTGAGATTCATCTACGAGTATGTGGTACGTTCAGTACAAGTGTACGTGTGCCGTGTGGTCACTGAAGAGTTGAGTGGCACATACCTGCCTCTGATAGCGTTTCTGTGTGCCAAAGAGAGGTAAATTCATGTATAGAGAGAGAAATGTCGATATGGCACGTTGCAATGCAAGTCGATATGCGCGCAACGCTAGCTGCTATTTTGTGGTAGTCGTGCAATTTGCGTGCCATTTCATTTAAAACGAAATATTATCACTCACTACTTAGCACGGGTCTGCTCTTACCATGAGAAGCGAGATGAAGAACTTCGTGAGGAAGCTGCATGCCGTAATATCCGTAATAAGTAGATACTTTCAATGATGTGTGAAGTCTACTTAATCCGTACTTGCCCAGCGTGGTGGACTATGGCCAAACCCTGCTCATTCTGAGACAATACTCATGATGATGAATGTTCTCAATGGTGTGTCTGCTAGTCCGCATTTAGCCAGCGTGGTGGACTGTGGGCAAACCCTACTCATTCTGAGAGGAGACCCAAGTTTAGTAGTGATCCGGCGGCGATATGTTGATGATGATGATGATGATATAACTTCCTATTCTATAAGAGAGGCCTTTGAATTCTATCCATAGCTTCTAGAACCAAAACCTTCTGACAAGGACCGCTGTTTATGTAAACGAGACAGCAATACATCGCGATCTCTATCTGCACCTGACGCATTACGTCACAACAGGTGCTAGAGGTCGTTAGGTTGACGTCACAGTGTAGATACACCCTCAATATACTTATTGATATACTGTTAAAGGTGAATTTCGACGTATGGAAGTTTTTTTGCATGTGGTTATAAGCAGATGGTTGGCGCGTGCGGTCAAGCGTAAAGGTTTTGTAAAAACGCGTGTGTTTTTAGTTTTTTTTTGCATCTACTTAACATAACGTAGACGGACGGACGAAAAGCTGGGTCGCTTTTTTTTAAATATTAGATTAAATATCTTTACGGGTAGGATTTGATACAAAGTCAAAGTCAAATTATTTATTCAGAACTAGCCGATGCCCGCGACTTCGTTGAATTAGGTTTTTTAAAAATCCCGTGGGAACTCTTTGATTTTCCGGGATAAAAGTAGCCTATGTCACTCCACGTCTTTAACTATACCCATGCAAAAAATCACGTCAAGCCATTGCACCCTTGCGACGTGATTGAAGGACACACCAACAAACCAAACCTACTTTGGCATTTATAATAAGGGTACTGATAGGTAACATGTTACGCTTATTGATAGTCAAAACCAAAATCCACGCGTACGAAGTCGCAGGCATCAGCTTGTTTTGAATAAATTATTTGAATTTTGAATTTTTGATTCTTTAGCGAGACCTAGGTTAGAGATCTCGTAAAAAAATTGCAAAGTTACCTTCACGATGGAAACTATAAAATATGGTCCAAAAAGAGAAATAATATCGGATTCTATTCAAAATGTTAATTCCCGTTTATGTAAGTAGTTAGCGACGGCGGATAGTTTAATTCGCGCCATGAATATTGTATGGCGGCTTAGGGCGCGTCCACACGCCTCGCTGACGCGTGATTAGTGATCTGACGCGCCTTTGTGATGTGGTTACGCCTTTATGAACTTACCACAAGTTCAATGGTGTAACGAATTTGAAATTTTAGAACACTAGCGTACCTATTTGCTCCCCGTTTTGATGCGTGGTAAATTAAATAATAATTAAAAACTAAACTACAAAATAAACTCAAATCAAATTTCAATTTAAACTTATGGTAATCAAAAACCGGTGAAGTGCGAGTCCGACTCACACGCGAAGCCTCACGAAGGGTCCCACACACAGATAAGGGACTCACACACGAAGCCTCACGAAGGGTCCCACACACAGATAAGGGACTCACACACGAAGCCTCACGAAGGGTCCCACACACAGATAAGGGACTCACACACGAAGCCTCACGAAGAGTTCTACACACAGATAAGGGACTCACACACGAATCCTCACGAAGAGTTCCACACACAGATAAGGGACTCACACACGAATCCTCACGAAGAGTTCCACACACAGATAAGGGACTCACACACGAATCCTCACGAAGAGTTCCACACACAGATAAGGGACTCACACACGAAGTCACACGAAGAGTTCCATTCACAGATAAGGGGCACAGCACAGCATCGTACAAAATTAAAAAAAATTGCATGGCAGCCATTTTAGAAATTCGGCATCAAAATGCAAAAATTCAAATTTAAATAATTTATTCAAAATAGCTAATACATTACTCTTTTTGCTAGTCAGTTGTTGTATTTGTACGACTTGCAGCCTTGCATAAGTCATAACAGATAACTAAGTATTATTATATTGTATGAGAAGAGGTCCTTACATTGAGCAGCCCTCCGAGTTGTTATTAGTAGTAATTGTAACTTGGATTCCAGCATAGTTAGCGCGCCGGGTCACCGAGGTTTCCGTGACTTTTGAAGTACTAGAGGATGCCCACGACTTCGTCCGCGTAGGTCTAGGTTTTTAAAAATCCCGTGGGAAATCTTTTATCTTCCGGGATAAAAAGTAGCCTATGTCCTTCCCCGGGATGTAAGCTAACTCTTCACCAAATTTCATCAAAATCGGTTAAACTGTTGGGCCCTGAAAAGCTAGCAGACAGACAGACACACTTTCACATTTATTATATTAGTATGGAAAAGTATGGATCACAATAGGGTCTTGGAGTGTAGTAAAAAATTGACGTGATTTTTGTATAGCGCCAGTTTATGAGACTAGAATTCATTATTAAAGAGAATCATTTAAAAAATCATGAGATGATGATCTCTGTTGAGATCAGCATCTCCAATGTTACTTACTTTATCTATTATTACTTTGTAACTACAATTTTGGTACATCAGTACCCATATTATAAATGTGAAAGTGTGTTTGTTTGTTACTTTATTTGGTTTGATGGTTTTTTGGTTTGTCCTTCAATCACGTCGCAACGGAGCAACCGATTGACGTGATTTTTGGTATGGGTATAGTTTAAGATCTGGAGAGTGACATTGGCTACTATTTATCTCGGAAAATCAAAGAGTTCCTACGGGATTTTATTAGATTCTATTAAAAACCTAAATCCACGGACGAATTCGCGGGCTTCAGCTAGTTTATATATAAAAATGAATCACTGAATGTGTTGCTGATCGCAAATCTCGAGAACAGCTGAACCGATTTCGCTTATTCTTTTTTCATAATATTCCTTGAAAAGTACGAGGATGGTAGCCTGTGTCTCCAAGTCTTTAGACTTTAACTATAAGTACCTAATTACCCATGAAAAAAATCCGATCCGTTGCGATGTGATTGAAGGACAAACCAAAGAACAAATACACTTTCGTATTTATAGGTACTTAGTAGATAAGATAACATAGTTCGTAAAACCGATAGACGTTGAGGTCTCAAGGTGCTGGAATGGCGACCTCACACCGGAAGACGCAGCGTTGGAAGACCCCTCACTAGGTGGACGGACGACATCAGAGTAGTCGCAGGAAGTCGCTGGATGGCGGCGGCGCAAGACCGTGGTGTGTGGAAATTCTTGCAAGAGACCTATGTCCAGCAGTGGACATCCATCGGTTGATGATGATGAGTAGATAAGGCAGTGATTAAATATTTCCGTGTGATGTAGTTAAGGGCGAACTTGTTACAATTATTTTTTTAAACTAGGATGAACAAAATGAAGGCTCTCCAGAGTTCAGACACTACGCAGGTAAGAAAGGGTTAGAATCATATTTTATCAATAAAAATACTCACTTTTTAATGATAAGGAAAAGTCGGGAAAACTCAAATTTCATCGTAGCTCAAATAAAGGAAGACCGCTCCTCGACGAATTGTACCAATATTTTATTATTTTTTTGTTGAAAACATCTCAAGGACTTCGGGTCTAGACAAACACGACGCGTGGCGACAAAATCGTGGTAGAACGTCATGTAAACATGTCTACAATTTGCACAGGTGCATGAAACTGTGGGGTTAGTAGGTAGTCTATGAGATTTTAAATTTCACTAATGTAGATACTACATCTTAATCATTATCATCACCATCGCCGGCTCACTACAGAGCACGGGACCCTCTCAGAGTGAGAAAAGTTTTGGTCATAGTCTACCACACTGGCCAGAAGGTCTGGCCGGCACAGGCTCTTAGTCCGTATTATTAGAAGTTAGAATGCGGTCTGCATATTTTGCATGCAGTAGGTACTTCAGGTCCAGGGAGGGTCCGGTCTACGCTTCAGTTAGCGCGTAACCGTGACAATATTTCCGCCACGCGTCTTGTCTACCCAAACCTTATCGCTGCAAAAAAACTACTATGATCCCTTTCCGGTTTGCGATGTCACGAACGGGAGGTTTAGCGCTTGTTTGTGACAAACAAAAAGTTCTCTACCAGATTATTGCTTTGGTAACTTGCCCCAGTATGGAGGACCTTGAATCCTTGATCCATACTAATATTATCAATGCGAAAAGGTGTCTGTCTGTCTGTCTGTCTGTCTGTCTGCTAGCTTTTCACGGCCTAACAATTTAACTGATTTTGAGTAAATTTGGTACAGAGTTAGCTTACATCCCGGGGAAGGACATAGGCTAGTTTTTATCCCGGAAAATTGAAGAGTTCTCATAGGATTTTTAAAAACCTAAATCCACGTGGACAAAGTCGCGGGCATCCTCTATTCTTCAATAAGCAAATTAATAATTTTGTATCATTTCCAAAACTTCAAATCAATTTTTTAAAATAATCTAGCACTGATATTTTTATATAACATAATATGCCTTATTTATTATAATATACTATATTATCAAAGTTAACTCGAAACCAAATAGGTATAAAGTTAATAGCTCTCCATTAAGCTCTAATTAGATTGTTATATACAATTAGAATAATTATAATTTATAATACGTAACTCAATCTATAGATAATAATATAAGACTAATTTAATTATCGCGTAATAGAAGTCGCGGGCATCATCTAGTATATTTTAATAAAATCGATACTTGACCTATTCGATGTCAAGTGTTTTGACAGTTTTTATTCCCTACTAGCTGATGCCCGCGACTTCGCATAAGTTTTTGCGTTAAAGAGTCACAAACACACAAATTGTCATCTTTAATATTGTTATGATGACTACACAATTTATTTTCACACGCCACGAGAAAATAGAGCCAGCCTCGTGTGACGTCATAGCACAGCCTCCTCAGATCTCGCACGTGATTGGTGCGTCGAGGTGGGCGTGCGCCGGCGCAGGCTATGGCGAAACAGCTTTTTCACGCGAGTTTTTGATGTCTTCGGATGGATTTTGCTTTAGTCTTATAATAGGTAAGTGTGAGATTCTGGATTCGATTTTTTTTATACGAGTGACGAACAAATGAGCAGGCGGGGTCACCTGATGTTAAGTGATTATCGCCGCCGCCCATGAACATTTGCAGTACCAGAGGAACCACCAATGCTCAACGGGTAAAACAGTAGACTGAAAGCCGAAAGGTCGACGGTTCAAACCCCGCCCGTTGCACTATTGTCGTACCTACTCCTAGCACAAGCTTTGCGCTTAGTTGGAGAGGAAAGGGGAATATTAGTCATTTAACAAGGCTAATATTCTTTCTTATAAAAAAAAAACGTTGCCGGCCTTTCAGGAATTTGTTGGTCCGCCCCTTGAATAACCCCATGCTGAAATCTAATGGGAACACCGCCAAAGGAAGTTGATTCCACAGTTTGCAGTTAGATTTTTGTCTAAATCAAATTCGAAATTCATAAAGCCTTTGATCTCGCGGTAAATGTACGCGACAGGTCGAGATGGCAATCGGGGAGGGAACGCCCCGTACACCCACACAGCCCCCGTGCTGACCTGGTGCGGGATAGCGCAGGTGACGTCACACACCTACCTGCATACCATACCGTATATTTTACTCTGTGTACTATGTAAGTTACTGGGTTCAGTTACAGTACCTGCGCAGAATGTAGAGTTACAAGAAATACTTAAAATATAGTATTTTATATTATTCCGTGAAAGTCAGTCAGTACGAGTGCTTAGTTTCAGTTCCATGTATGATGTACCTACCTACCTACCTACCTACCGTTACGTCATTATTTTTACGCTCCATTTTGCTTTTATAACAACCTGAAAGGACTCTGCACTGAACACACGACTAGAACATATACGAGTAACATATGTATAGATAAACAGGGTGTAACCAGAACGTTAGCAAAAACTTAGCGTTTTTGTTATACCAACTAAACACAATCCAATAACCATTTGCCTCATTTTGTAGTTTTAGTGATTTAGTATTTTTCAAATCCGCAATGTATAGCGTACAAAACTCGGGTTAATGTCCCGCCTACGACGCGGCATTGACTCCGAGTGACCTACTTACGCAACGTTCGTTGTCCTCCAGCGTCAGTCAGATGTTTTATTTGCGTAAATTATCGTAAACTTTCACAAAATTATAGGATTTTTTTATTTTTTTTCTCGTTTTTTTCTGTTATCATAATATCAGTAATCATCAGTACTATCAACTGTCTTCGTTTTTGCCAGCGTTCTGGTTCACATCCTGTATAATGTATTTTTGCCAGCGTTCTGGTTCACATCCTGTATAATGTATTTTTGCCAGCGTTCTGGTTCACATCCTGTATAATGTATTTTTGCCAGCGTTCTGGTTCACATCCTGTATAATGTATTTTTGCCAGCGTTCTGATTTACATCCTGTATAATGTATTTTTGCCAGCGTTCTGGTTTACATCCTGTATGATGTATTTTTGCCAGCGTTCTGGTTTACATCCTGTATAATGTATTTTTAATCATACCAAGCTTTCTTCGTCTGAAGAGCTTATTTACTATTTATTTTATGCTAAGTTTATTTTTAACATTCCGTATCTCAAACGGAAAAAGAAACTTTTGTAGGACAGATGTTGTCTGTCTGTCTATCAAAAAAACTTTATAGGGTACTTCCCGTTGACCTAGAATAATGCACAAAAATCTGAAAACCGTTAATTTGTAGTTCCATCACAAAAAAAAAACACATATAGATGGCGCTCTACGTTATTAACTTGCGGTGTTCTTTACATATAAAAGTGTTAGGTAAGTATAATAATATCTTGTACGATGGTACGGAATCCTTTTTGTGTGAGTCTGGCGGCGTGGCCTGTGACCAAAATTCTCGTTTTGAGAGACTCGTTCTCGGTAGTGGGCCGGCGATGAGTTGAGATGAAGATTATCGTTATCATAGTGGTTCAAGTGTGATGCATGAAAGCAGGTGGTATTATGTGAAGCTATGCGGCTCACGTACCAGTACGTAAGGGTACGTGCGTGACGGCGTCGCGTATTGAATCCAACTCTAATGAAAATGTAGTAGAAAACCTTTGAACTTCTGATAAGATATTTATATTTTACTAGCCTTTTTTAAGCTTTGCTAGTGTGTTTAATGCAAAGGCTCGTAGCTTTAGTTTTAAGTATACGTCATTGATTATTACCACTATATCATATACAAATCCAACAACTGCCTATCAAAAAGTGTCCAATCAATCCTGATGCTGCAGGGGATCTGACCACCAAAACTGATGTGATTTAGAAACTGTCTCGGTTATAAATTGATATTGGAGGTACCTACCAAGTAAAGACTTTATCGTTGAACTCAAGGACCCAACTCTTCAACCCTGATGCTGTAAGGAATCGCTTTCCTTAATCGCAGTAATCCCACGTTTGCTACAGAGATACCTTGCATCCCGGGGACGGGCTACTTACTACGGATACTTAGGCTACTTTTCGTCCTGGAACATCAAAAGTTCCCACGGGATTTTTAAAAACCTATATCTACGTGGGTTTTAAAAAAACCTATAAACCTATATATCTTGCCGCGCCGCGTCGCGTCGTGCAACGTAGCTCAAGTGCGTTGACACCTTTAATGTGCAGGCTGAAAAAAATGCAGTGTAAATTGCATTCGGGGATTTTTTAATTTTTTAAATAACTTTCTATTTATATACACTGTCAAATCACCATGAAAAATGTCCTTTCGAAAACGTTCAGTTACTTTTTATTTCGGGACAGTAAACACAAAATATCCGCCATTTGCCTACTCCAAGTAGCACCGTGTGTTTATATCGGAGTGGTGGTGTAGTGCGCAAAGTAGCGGATTACAGGGCGATCCGTCTCGCCTGTCTTTGTACACGGAACAAAGTGTCGGACTAGGCACCGAGCTTTAGCTACGCGTTGCTAAATGTGCTCTAGTCACCACCACACCTACATAGTAGTATACCTATACAACGTTAGTTCTAGTATACGCAAAAACCAAAATACGTTTAGCATATTTTTACATAAAGAATAAATAAACAAAAATTTCAAAAATATTTAATGAAAACTTACGAAGTTATAAGCTTGTTGTGTTGAGTCGTTGTCCTCGATAAACATGGTCACCCCAAGCGAGCGCCTGTGAGCGAGCGGGACGGCTAGCGTCGATTGTGCGCGCTCCCGCTCTTGCGAGTCGAATCAGCTCAACTAGGTGTTCAAACTTGCAGGATTTTAAAGAATTTTTTCGTCAAAATATAACCCTTAGTAAAAATGATTGCAATCGATTCTGCTACTGATTCTGAACAAACTACTTACTTTCAGGTTTTGTGTGTACTAAAACTAACGTTGTATAGATGTTCAAAGTAAGAATAACTGTCTCGTTGACAAGGAACGACAAGCTTCTATCACTAACCATTTATAAATGCAAAAGTGTGTTTGTTTGTTGGTTTGTCCTCCAATAATTACGCTATTTTTTGCATAAATATAGGTAAAGATCCTGGACAGTGAAATAAGTTACTTTTCATTGTGGTAAATCAAAAGTTCTAACGGGATTTACAAAAAAAAAAATCGCGCAGACGGAGTCGCGGTCATAGGTCATCATCATCATCATCATCACCAACCCGAAGTTGGCAAAAATCCTGTATGGATTTAGGTAGGTAATTAAATTAGTTGTAAAATCCAGTATGTTTTTTTAAATTTCAGACGTGACGTAGGCATGGACAAAAAATTAGTTTATGAAAAGAGAAACTGACCGACTGATAACGCAAACCACTCGGTGAATTTTGAGATTTTGCCTGCAGTAGTGGTCTCCACCACTGAACAACTCCGTTCGAGCAAAGTCGAGGAGAACTAGTACCTAACATCATGATCAACCCTTCACCGGCTCACTACAGAGCACGGGTCTCCTCTCAGAGTGAGAAGGGTTTTGGCCATAGTCTACCACGCTGGCCATGTGCCGAATGCGCTGGAATGCAGGTTTCCTTACGATGTTTTCCTTCACCGTTAAAGCAAGTGATATTAATTTAATTAAAACGCACACAACTCCGAAAAGTTAGAGGTGCGTGCCCGGGATCGAACCCCGACCTCCGATTAGAAGGCGGACGTCCTAACCACTTGGCTATCACAGCTAGTACGTATATTGACAAAATAATAATGGAATGTTAGAAATAGAGCGTGCAATTTTAATTCAGAAAATGTCCAAACATTTTGGTTTGTGTTAGCTCCGCTTCTTACAAAGTTTGCAATTCTGAGCACTTTTGCTTACGATTGCGGAGTTCGGGAATTTCCAAAATTAGAATCCGTTGGACCGACATCGTTGGCCTAAAGCGTGCTTTAGACGATAGCTCAGAGTGAACTAGAGTTTACTAGAGTGAAGAACTCTCGGTTTTGATTTTTTGGGATAAAAAGTAGCCTTTGTCCATTTCCTGGATGCAAGCTACGTCTATACCAAATAGGTGATGCCCCCCAACTTCATTCATGACGAATTAGACTATACGTAGTCTATGTCCTTGCCCAGGACGAAAGCGCTCTCTGTCGATAATACAGACTCTACACACTTTCACATTAATAATACTAAGTATGGATTAGGATTAAAATTGGATTAAACGCCTTTCGCTGAGTTGTTCGAAACTAGTTCAACTTGAGCGCCGCATTCTGAGAAGATCAGGAAATCACATGCCTTTTTGTTGGCATGACACATTTTTGACAATGTTTGTTAGGTTAGCTTTTAATGAATGATTTTTTTGTAAATGTTTGTGTTTAACGTGTGTTGGATCAACACATAAATGTATTTCTATTCTATTCTATTCTATTCTGCATGTAGATGGCACTGTTGTGTTTGCAGCTTGCAGTGTTGAACATAAAATGTTAAAAAAGTTTTGTACGAAGGTACGGAACCCTTCGTGTGCGGATCCAACTAACACTTGACTGGTTTTTATTTTATTTTAAAGTTTGTTTCATAGTCCAGCTAAGATGGTACATGGTCGGGACTGAAGATGTAAAGGCGGCCTAACGAACGCCTAACAAAGACGTCATCTTATCAAATGCAAATATTGGAGGGACAAGGGCCCTCGCCCTCGCGCTCAAAGGATCAACAACTTTGTTTGTGTTCTATTGTGTTTTGATTATTGGCGATGCTTTGTTGACTACGCTGTCATAGCCTAGTGGTTAGGACGTCCGCCTCCCAACCGAGGTCGGGGGTTCGATCCCGGGCCGCTGGTCATATGATGCAGACTTCGCACGCCTTCCAGATCCAGAAGGGCTCCTCGGGCATGCAAGTTTCTAAAAGTTGTACCTACAAACTTCCGTCAAAATTGGTCGATAAAAAAATAACAGACAAACAAATAGGCGTACTCGAGCATGAATACTAGTTGATGCCCGCGACTTCGTCCACGTGGATTACTTTTAAAAATTATGTGGAAATACTTTGATTTTCCGGAATAAAAAGTAGCCTATGGGACCTTTTTGTTTCGGGTTGTGCCTCACATGACATAGTCTATTCCGGCGCTTCTTCTGCTTGTGATCTTTTGACTTTACTGCTCAAGTATTAGAGGCGCCGGGATAACCTAACTAGGTCTAACTGGTAATGTGTGGCACAACTTGAAAAAATAAACGTTTTTCTTTCTTTCTTACCTATGTCACTATATCCATCTTTAACTCACAAATCCATGCAAAAATCACGTCAATCTGTTGCTCCGTTGCGACGTGATTGAAGGACGAACCAACAAACAAACCGACTTTCGTATTTGTAACATGGGTAAGTACCTACTAGGTAGGTAGTGATGATAATACTTTGCTATGGATGACAGATATTATAGATTTAGAAAAGGTAGGTACCTGAGTATCGAATAGTTACGAACAATTATTTCCGGTGCAGAATGATTAATTTCATAGCTAAACTTAACCGACGGTCAATTTCGTTAAACTCAATATTATCACAAGTCCCAAGTTCGGAGCCCTAATGACCGAAGTTCCACGATCGTTCACAACTACTGTGTGCCTAGTGGGAGATTTCCTACCTATTCGATCGCGTAAAAGTTAACTACGATTTGTATATAATTGAAACAGCGCCATCTAGTGCCAAGTAGGAGAAACATAAATAGGGAGTGCAAGTTTTTTACGTCCTCGGGACCGACTAATGATTACCGACTCGCATTCGAAAGTGACAACGTGAGCGCACGTGATTGGTCGATTTAAGCATTAGGTGAGTGTGAGTTTCAAATTTGGACAACTTGCGAAGTAAATCGAGTAAACACGACGCTAACGCGATCGATAAGTTGTCACATAGATTTTTACAGTGAGAGTAGGGTGAGAACTAATAATAAAGACATTTATTTTCATTTAAGCGGTGATAGCTTGGGGTGGAGATGATGGTCTCCTAGTTGGTGGGTCCGGGGTTCAATCCCGCGCATGCAACTCTTACTTTTCGGAGTTATATTTGTGTTTTAAGGATTATAATAATATTATATCCCTTGCTTTAACGGTGAAGGAAAACCCGTACTTGTCAGATTTGCATTCTGCGAGAAGAACCGTACTCAGTAGTGGGTCGGCTATGGATTGATGATGATGATGATTGATGATTTTCAATTAACTTTTGTGTGACCATGGCACTTACTTAAACTAATATTATAGGGGAACAGTAAAAAGTCTTGTGCAGTCAAAACTACTTTTAATTTACTTTTCTAGGCTCTAAAA
Organism: Maniola hyperantus; assembly: GCF_902806685.2. Classification (NCBI taxonomy): domain Eukaryota; kingdom Metazoa; phylum Arthropoda; class Insecta; order Lepidoptera; family Nymphalidae; genus Maniola; species Maniola hyperantus. The sequence continues at coordinate 7,935,667 of NC_048560.1, forward strand.
TAATTTTAAAAATGTGTTCATAAACATACCTAATTAGTTTTCTAAATCACATATAGATGACGCTGTTGTCATTAACTAGCAGTTTTGCTCAAAAAATTATTAAAATATCTTGTACGATGGTGCGAAAGCCTTCGTGTGCGAGTCCGACTCGCACTTGACCGGTTTTTAAATAATGAAATCAAATTGTCTTCATTTTTAATACATAATGATGACGTACACAGTACACACTATACCTACCTACCTACAAAGACGATGATTTCAAAACATAAACATAGACAGTAGATATAACCAGTTTAATTTTAATAGACAGCTGCTTCCATACAATCACTTCATAGAAATTTCATTCTAAATTTGGTTGGTTTATATCACGACGCCAACTTAACAAAAATAATAAACGCCATTCACGGTGAGTACACGCGTATGGGCTGGTTAGCTTCGGTGGTAACTCACACTCGCTTGCTCGCGATTGTCGATGCGTTTGAGGTTAGCTCGATTAACGCAGTAGTGAAGTCATTTGAATAATTTTGTGGAACTCCCACTCGGCACACTGGACTCTGAAGCGATGTGATACTCCATAACTAACCATAACTAGTAGATATGACCTTTTAACTTTAAAGCTAGCTATGAAAGTGTTATATTTGGAAAGATTTAAAAGCTTAGAGCGGTCACGCACTCATCCGATCCGAATCCGTGAAAATACGTTCCGAAGTAGTTTAATGTAGACTGTCGAAGGAGTAGTTGGAACTTGGAACCTCAGAATACAGTTTATTTTGGAATATGTTTCGCTCAGCGAGTTAGCTCGGCCGCACATTCCTAGCGCCGCGCCGTCTTGAGATCAATTAGAGGGACGCGGGCTCCGCTAAGTCTGTCTATACTGCTATTATGTAGGGAGCTCCTTAGAGCGATTCACAAGTGAAGTTTTACATGTCACGTCACTTCAATTCATCCCACAGGAAGAATAATGAGCGTCGATAAAATATACTTAACTTACTAAGTATAACAACAATTTGATAGAGCATAATTATTAAAAGATGCATAGCTTAGTACGCGACAGGTTGAGATAGCAATCGGGGTATGAGGCGGGGGACGTCACCTGTGCTCTCCCGCACCTGGTTGGCGAGGGGGGTGTGCGGGTGTGCGGGTGTGCGGGGCGTTCCCTCCCCGATTGCTGTCTCGACCTGTCGCGTACTATGTACATGCATTTTTTACGTTGAAAAACCCCTCATTTTACTACCTCGTTAATTTAACGTGGCCGTATTTGCATGCAATTTGTAAGATCTTGGGCCAAACTGACTGTTTCATCAACGCTCAGCCCAAATCGCTGCTGACAATTTGCTGACATTTTGCACAGAGGTTAACTCTAAAATGTAGGCAAAGAAAACGGCATATTTTTTGACATTCCCACGGCATAAGGAATAAATAGGATTTATATTTTAACCGAGCGAAGCCCCTGGCTTCTTTTTACATAAATCAGGCGTGAACGCTGTTAGTGTGAAGGTACTTTTACTGGTAATTGTATAGTTAGAACAGACGTCGATAAATTGCGTTAGTTTGAGATGGCACCAAGCAAGCATTTAGCTGTGGTCGTTACCACGTGCCGTGACTTATGGCCCAACTAACTGACCCGCCCGGCTTCGCTCGGGGGAATTGCTGGAAATCCTTTCTGTGAAGGTAAACGTTGTAGAGAAAAAATTACACGTAAATTCCGAATTTTTAGAATCACTAGGTACTGGTGCGAGCTGTAGCTACTTTGATATTTCAGTCAGTTAATTTTTAGGATTCTGTACCTAAAAAGGATAAAAGAAATCCTTATAGGATCACTTTGTTGTCTGTATACCAAGTGTGGTATCATAGAAAAAGGCTTTACTTGTACATTCTAAAACACTATTTTTTTCGACTTAATGAAAAGTTAACATTTTACACCACACTTTTAGACCAAAGTACCTCCTAGATAAAACCGAGACTGGTGTTTGCAGTTTGCAGCCCAAATAGACCGTAGTCTGTGCTAGGGCTGACAAAGATCATTGACCTCACACGATTTATATATTTTAGGTAGGATGCATTAACTTAAAAGCTCTTATGCACGTAGGTATTTAATATAAACTTATACTAAGCATGTATTTTAAATTGCAAAATAGCAACATAAGAGCTCTCGCGGGCTCTTTGCGAAATGAAGGCTTGCAAAAATGCAATATGGCAGCTACTTTTACTAAGTGGCTGTGAATATTATACTACGTATACGGCCGATTTTGCTTTTTTCACTCGACCTTGACTTCGACTTCTATGACGTTGTTTTCGAAAAGTTATTGTATACAAGCAGGCGTTACTTTGCGGAAATCCATGATATACAAGGAACCAAAAACTTAATCTTCTAAATATGTAAAAGAGAAAGGTGACCGACTGACTGATCTATCAACGCACAGCTCAAACCACTGGACGGATCGGGCTGAAATTTGGCATGCAGATAGCTATTATGACGTAGACATCCGCTAAGCAAGGATTTTTGAAAATTCAACTCCTAAGGGGATGCAATAGGGGTTTTTTTTTTTTAATAGATATAGCGAGCAAGCGAGCAGGCGGGTCACCTGATGTTAAGTGATTACCGCCGCCCATGAACATTTGCAGCACCAGAGGAGCCGCCGATGCGTTGCCGGCCTTTTAGGAATTTGTTGGTCCGCCCCTTGAATAACCCCATGTTATAATCTAGTGGGAACACCGCCGATGGGAGTTGGTTCCACAGTTTGCACGTGCGTGGAAAGAAGGATCTGGCGCAGCGGACGGTCGAAGTGCACCAGACACCCAGATGGTGAGGGTGAAATTCCTTACGGTGGCGCGCGGTGCGGTTGTAGAAAAAAGAGGGTGGAATGAGGTCAAAAAGCTCTTCAGAGCACTCCCCATTATACAGGCGATAGAACACGCATAGAGAGCTAACGTCTCTGCGGTGCTCCAGGCTTTCCAACGAGCCGGTTAGTTTGGGATCGTCCACAAGTCGAACAGCCCGCCTTTGGATCCGATCAAATGGAAGGAGTTGGTACTGGGGTGCTCCAGCCCAAAGGTGGGAGGGAGGGTGGGTTTGAAATTTGTGTAGTCCACGCGGATGAAGTCGCAAGCATAAGCTAGTTTGCAGCATGCGACATGCACCGCTCACAGGCTGTATGTTGCACCATACAGATTCGACCTGTTTCAGCGGATTATAGCAAATTAAGCTTTTGGTTCATGATAAGCTTAAAGTTAAAAAAGAGGCGGGGGGTCGCCCCGCACACCCGCACGTCACCCGCGCTCGCCCGCACCGGGCTAGCGCGGGGGCTGATATATTATAACCTTAAAATAGACGCGGCATAATGGCGACAAATACGACGCACGCAGTCGCGTCAACAAACGCAGCAAATATGCCTTTCCCAGTTCCATCATCAATGCTAACAAATACATAATAGGGTAACTGCACTTATTATCGGCACCGTAATATCGTACCTGGCTCGAATATGGCCACCTTAATGTTTCGAGTCTATTTTTTTTTCATGTTTTTGAAGACTAGAGGGCAAGTCAGAGTGTTTATCTCAAAGAGACCTATTAAACTATATTAATATTTAATAGGTACTGAAAGTATGAAAAACATTTAATAGTTACAGATTTTCTTTACTTTTCGTAAAGAATGGGAAAATGGCAGTATTTCCGACGGGGTAGGTTAATATGCCCATACATATGGCCATATTTACTGTATGAATAATTACTATTTTTGAAGTAATTGCAGAAGCTTGGTTAAATAAAAATTGTTAACAAACTACCTTTGGAAATAAGAGAACTTGTAAATATAAATAAAATAGAAAGCCTTAAAAAGTAGTTATTCGAATATTTAATTAAAAACATTTTTTATAGTGTTGACGAATATCATGATGACATTTTTTCCTTTAGTGTGTATTTGGTTACCTTTTGACATATTTTGTATTAAGTACTATCTTGTTTTTTTATTCTTTTGTGACTAAGTATTAAATTTGGCAAATTTTATCAAAACTATGTACACGTTTGTTAGGAATATCATATTGCATGCTAATAGGCAGAATTTGGCTGTACCTTTTTGTTTTGTAACATCTCCACTGTTTACCCAGATTCGCAATAAAGAAATTTGAATTTGAATTTGAAAGATATCGGTTTCGATAATATATTTCTTATTACAGTTTGAAATTTGTGTAGTCAGCGCGGACGAAGTCACGGGAATAAGCTAGTTAAAGTACAAATGACAAGTGGACTGGTGAAAGCGGTGCTCATGGGACAACTGAAATGACGCCAGTGCATTTCCACAAAAGCCCATACTGCTGACGGCAGCTGCATAGCAGAAGAGACTAGTGTCCTGCAAGAAATCATTCTTTTTTCAATAAATGCATTTACCCTACTGGCACGGACGTCACGTCATCTATTAACGCGCATTAATAGTTAACGATGCGGCGTCCATTTTGATTGGATATTAGCTCGCAGATAATTGTGTCAACTAAATTACCCAGCCGCTATTTGCGACGGACGAATTTAGAATTATTTACATTTTAAACACGGACTAGAGGAAACGATAGAAGGAATAGTCGGCGACATTAACTACTAACTGACGTCCACTTCGTGATATAGGTCTCTTGTAGAGACTTTAATAATCTCCCTGGCGCAGTAGTAAGCGCTGTGGTCTTATGTGGGAGGTCCCGGGTTCGGTTCTTGGCAAGAATTTAAAATTTTATAATTTCTATTGGTCTGGTGGAAGGTGGCTTGTTATCATCCTACTGGCAAAGCCGTGCCGCCAAGCGATTTAGCTTTCCAGTACGATGCCGTGTAGAAACCAAAGGGGCATGAGTTTATTAAAAACTGCCATACCCCTTCCAGGTTAGCCTGGTTCCATCTTAGACTGCATCGTCACTTACCACCAGGTGAGATTGAAGTCAAGGGTTAACTTGTGAATTTAAAAAAACTTTCACACGCAGCATTGTCCTGTGTGAATAGATATTCCAGCATTTTGGGACGCCGAAGTAACTTTAAGCTCTCATATGCAGTTATTTACAGACAAAACCCTGTAGCGTGCAGCCTATAACTGTGCTGTATTTGAAGGTATTACCTTATATTGTGTACAGTCAAAGGCCTAAACTCGTTTAGCACCTTAATGATCAAATTCACTTTCACTGCACGGCACGGTTGTGTGCACATCTGAATGTTTATGTGGCGTGTTTATAGAAAAAGATCATAAATGTGACTGCTTTTTCATGCTATAGTTTTGTGGAATTGCTACTCCAATTCTGAGGCCGACCGTACATAGACCGATAGACGTTGGGGTCCCAAGGTGCTGAAATGTTGGAGACTCACCACTAGACTAGATAGACAATCGTAGAGATGCGCTGGATGGTGGCGGCTCAAAACAGTGGCATATGAAGTCTCTACAAGAGATCTATGTAAAGCTATGGATGTCTATCGGTTGACGACTACGAATTTTCACTTGATGGTTTCATCTACGTTTCCGTCTAGTCTGCGAGCTGCCCCCCAATACTGCAGTGTCTACCTCACTGATTGAATGTGAACATTTATAACGCGGGAGATGCATGGCGCGCACTTATTCACAGCCAAACCCCACCACTGCAGCGGCGGCCACTGACTGTACTGTATTTGGTGGCTTTACCTCATTTCGAGCACTTTTTTCGGATACCCTCACCATCTGGGTGTCTGGTGCACTTCGACCTTCCGCTGTGCCAGATCCTTCTTTCCACGCACGTGCAAACTGTGGAACCAACTCCCATCGGCGGTGTTCCAAGATTACAACATGGGGTTATTCAAGGGGCGGACCAACAAATTCCTAAAAAGCCGGCAACGCATCGGCGGTTCCTCTGGTGCTGCAAATGTTCACGGGCGGCGGTAATCACTTAACATCAGGTGACCCGCCTGCTCATTTGCTCGCTATCTCTATTTAAAAAAAAAATGTAATTTCCGAAAATCTTTTGTCTGAAACCAGCATGCAGGGTGTTTCGCTAACTCAGTGTCTAACGCTGAATGATAGTCACTGAGCTTATTTGACATTGGTTGGTTCTACATTGCTGGTTTATTAAGCGAAACTGAAATATTTTTTCGTAGAAAACCTTCAATTGATTAAAAATAAATGTCAAATGAGCATCATTCATTCAGTCAGTGTTAGTCACTGAGTTAGCAGATCTAGGCAGAACGCTAGCAAAAACTTAGCATTATTGTTATACCACCTAAACACAATCCAATACCAAGAATTGTTTGCCTCATTTTGTAGTTTTAGTGATTTAGTATTTTTCAAACCCGTAGGTAATGTATTGCGTGCAAAACTCGGGTCAATGCCCCGCCTACGACGCGACATTGACTCCGAGTGGCCTACTTACGCCTCTGATTTGTTTTTAAAACCCCATGGGAACTCTTAGGATTTCCGGGATAAAAATATCTCCTTCCGCGGGATGCAAGCTATTTCTGTACTTACCAAATTTCATCAAAATCGGTTGAACAGATGGGCCATGAAAAGCTAGCAGACAGACAGACAGACAGATTGACAGGCACACTTTTGCATTTTTTTAATTGATGTTGGTTGCATCCCTTTTATTTAAATCCGATCATTAGAGTGTCGAAGTACTTGAACGATAGTTTGTACCTTTTTAATTTTAGTTGGAAACCTCGCTTCGACTAACTTTGGGTGAATAGCATCGTCAATAGAATGTACACAAAAGGGCTGCACTAATTAACAGTTGTGAAGTATTTTGTACTGCGGATTTATTGAGCTCTTAATAGCTTCATAGTACGCGACAGGTCGAGATGGCAATCCGGGTGGGAACACCCCGCACACCCGCACAGTCCTCGCGCTAACCCGGTGCGGGCGAGCGCGGGTGCCCTGCGATTGTGCGGGGCGTCCCCCCGCCTCATACCCCGATTGCCATCTCGACCTGTCGCGCCCTATAACTGGTCCCTCCTACCTCCGTATCAATGGGAATGTAGTAACAATAAAGCGCACTCATTACCGAGATTTCATTAAATGTTAGAGCGGATATTAATAATGGATCATTTCAATAATAAATTCTGATTTTTAATTTGAACCTGGCTTCTTATCTTCAAAAAAAAATAGCTTTATTTTCTCCTTACAATATAACTGATATAAATCTTCAACTGATAGACGTCCACTGCTGGACAGCTCTCTGCAACTCGTTTGATTCGTGTCCATCTCGTGGAGAGCTGTGTTTGCTGAGTTTGAGCTGTGCGTTAATAGATCAGTCAGTCAGTCAATCCTTTTAATAATTTAGAAGATTTAATCATAATACAGAAAAACTCTAAGCATAGCTCTGTAGTCTCTTAATCGCCAGCTGTTTGACTCTGAGCTTTCTTATGAAGCTCATAGTTAGTAAACATATCTCGGATCCGTATCACTGGCATCACGTACTGTTCGAACACTTTGGTCTCCAATATTAGGATGATTGTGATAAGTAATCAATACAAATTACAATAGTTTATAGATTGGGTTAGTTTTAAGTCTACTTCATCTCAGTAATTTAATAAATGCTGAACAATATAGTCAATAGAAACTATTTACTTATGACTCTTCGTCCTATCTGTGCCTGGCAATAGTCTAGATATCCGTGTGAGGCACTAGACACAGTGCTCTTGGAGCGACGCGATGCTCTAATTGGACGCCCTCTGGCGGCGCGGGCGGGAACTAATTGATTTCGTTACGGGGCCCATCGGGTGAGGTTAGTTGAGGTTAGACCCGACGTGCCGGGTCACTGCTTGTTTACAAAAGTAAGTTTTTGAATAGCCTGTTGGGTTAGAGGTAAGACGTTGACCTCTTAGTCGGGGGGTCCAGATTACGATCCCGGGTGCGCACCTCTAACCAAAGCAATCTACCGCGACCCAGCCAGCGACCCTTCACCGCATCGCATTCGTAACCCATCGAGCTATGTCGGTTTTCTGATTCTCCTACGGATCCCGCCGAAGGCCGCCTTTGCATACAATTTGTTTTTAGTTTCTGTTTTGTCTTAGTTATTTCGTGCTTTGTTTGCAATAAAGTGTTTCTATCTATCTATTTTACAAAACTATCTACAGTCACAACACATACAGCTGAGTAGGTTCCTGCGGGAGTGGTGTGGTGACGTCACGCGAGAGCTGGGTGACGTCAGCTTGTGACGTCACCCAGCGGGACGGGAGCCTCCTCAGTTGCGTTGCGCTCGCTACGTTATAGGTACCTTAATTAATAATTTCTGTAAATAATCCAATAGAGCTAGAATAAAAGAAAAACTGAACAAAGTCTGACTTTTCAGTCCGCAAATATTCCCGTACACTCGAACTAGAAACAAAAGCCAATCCAGACTCCCTAAGTAATTGACATGTCGGTTACAACATCACTCCTTTCTTTCCCACATACGAAAAAGGAAAGAGACGCAAGTATTCCACGGGCTTATGCAATAAAGAACGCGGTTAACAGGGATAGTGCGGTTGTTAAGGTTTCAAATTGAATGCAGTTTTTATGCAATTCATTTTTCAGGTATCGAGGCTAGAATGCGATTCCTGGGTTGGAAATATCGGGGAATCAAAATGAAATAAAAAACCGGTGAAATGCGAGTCGGACTCGCGCACCGAGGGTTCCGTACCTCGGAACAATACGTGTATAGCGAAAACATTTTGAGAACGACTCTATGTGGCAACACCTGTCAACTCAAAAGTATGATTTTAGTCCTTATTCTTTCGGGTAACACCTCTCTGGCGCAGTGGTAAGCGCCGTTGTCTTATTAGTGGGAGGTCGTGGGTTCTATTCCGGGCAGGGGTTTGGATTTTGTAATTTCTAAATCTCTGGTCTGGTCTGGTGGTTTAAGCCGTATAATTACCGGCCTAACCATACCGCCAAGCAATTTAACGTTCCGGTACGATGCCGTGTAGAAACCAAAGGGGTGAGGGTTTAATAAAAACTGCCATACCCCTTCCAGGTTAGCCCGCTTCCATCTGAGACTGCATCATCATCACTTACCACCAGGTAAGATTGTAGTCAAGAGGTAACTTGTATAATGAATTTTTTAAAAAACACAGAAATCTTAATAGGATTTGACATGACACAAAGCAAAATATGACGAGTATGTTCTCAAAATGTGTAATATTATTTTGTTACCTAATTATTGATACTATAAGGGTTGTTATTTTCATTTTTAAGTACGGAACCCTAAAAATAAAAACCGCACGGCAGCTGAGTCAGAAATATTTTCAAGTGTATGATTGTAGTGAGTTGAATGATTCGCATTATTTCGCGGTAAGTATATTTGTACATCATTTTTGGGCAACGAATATCGCGATCCGTGCGGAGTGCGGCGAAGCTTCGTACTTCGTGTTTGTTTTCTGTAGGTATACTCAGTGCCTTTGCTATTGTTATATTTTGGAAAATGAATGTTTTATTTAATTAACAGTGCCCCTAAATTTTCTTCTAGTCACTGAACGAAATCCATACTGATTTTATAAATGCCCTAAAATTTTGTAGGTACCTGTCAAAATCGATTTAACGCTTTTTCAGCAGCTTGAGATCCGGCAAACAACTTGAGCATTGACGCGATTGGCTGGCGAATAGCGGGTGCACGCCATTGGTTGATCAGTCGGCGCGAGTGCACGTGATTAGTTGATTTGTCGACTTTCGCTTCCCGGATTCGCCAACTTTCTCCCACTACGCTGCTTCAGGTCCAAGTTGTTTGCCAGCACTATACATGATTATATATGAGCATTAAACATGATTTTGGTCTTACTCATGTTTGCATGAGTCGCAGGGAGCCACTGGATGGCGGCGGCGCAAGACCGTGGCGTGTGGAAGTCCCTACAAGAGACCTATGTCCAGCTGTGGACGTCTATCGGTTGTTGATGATGATGATGATGATGACGATGTGCATTTTAAGACCCATTATTAGAGACTATTAAAAACTATTGCGATGGCGATTGAGACGCAAATACATAGTGTAATGAAAACATTGGCCCGCGTGTTAGGTCGGAATTTTTCATTTCCCTTCCAGAGCCTGTGCGGAGTGCGGAGTGCGGAGTGCGGAGTGCGGACTGAAGCCTCTTCGCTAAACCAACAACACTTCGAACTTAGAACCATTTTGAAAATATTTTGAATTTTATTTAAATCGTAAATATTGCCAACAAGAACCTCATTTATCATTGTCATCATCAACCGATAGTCGTCCACAGCTGGACGTGGCTCTCTTTTAGAGATTTACATTTTCCACACCACCACCATTGTGATTTTACGTCGCAACGGTGCAACGGATTGACGTGATTTTTTGCATGGTTATAGATAAAGACCTGGAGAGTGACATAAGCTACTAAGTACTTTTCATCCCGGAAAATCAACGAGTTCCCACGGGATTTTTAAAAACCTAATTCCACGCGGTCGAAGTCGCGGGCATCAGGTAGTGTGGCTAATAGTCTTTTAAACAAGTCATCTCAAGTCCCGCGCATACACAGGAAACTACCGAGGGCGGGCGGGCGGGCGGGGAGGGGCAGCCATTACTCAATTTCCGATTTTCCACGCCGATTGGCGGACGACAATAAAACGAGTGCAATCAAATATTTTGCCACTCCGAGTAAATAAGGAAATTATATTTTCCAATTTTTTCCATTTTCCCAACTCCCATTGTACTTCGTCACGTATAGTCGATTGATTGGATTTTAAGGACGTCTTTATTCGATGCTGAATCGATTTGTTGTTTCCCCATAATATGGAGTCTTTCCAAAATCATAAACAACTAAGTATAGTAAATTCCGTTCTCGATCCTATTAAGGTCTCGACGCCGACTCCACTCCGACTCGACTCACAGTAAAGCATGGAAATGTGAGCTTTATATTGTGTTCCATACGGTAGAATTTTCAATATTTAATTGTAAAGAAATACAGTCGTATTTTTTCGACATTTTGCAAGATAAATCAAAAACTATTATGCCTAAAAATAAATAAAAATCTGTTTTAAAATGTACAGGCAAAGCCCTTTCATATGATACCCCACTTGTTATAGTTATCTTGCTTTGAAAATACTAATATTTGTTCATGAACACATTTTAATCTTATTTTTTTGCTGATGTAACCACAAATTCACGGTTTTCAGATTTTTCCCCTTACGTGTGCCATGAGACCTACCTACCTACCAAATTTCATGATTCTAGAACAACGGGGAGTACCTACGCCATAGGTTTCTTGACAGACAGACAGACAGACAACGAAGTGATTCTATAAGGGTTCCTTTTTTCCTTTTGAGGTACGGAACCCTAAAAATGAATTATTATGAAATATTTGAATACGCGTAAAAGGTTGCAAGTAACATACAAGGCTTTGATTAAAATAACACAAATGACTTCTACAAAGCTAAATAGTACCTACCTATTACTAAAGCTGTATAGAAGCAGGAATAATTTCATAAGCTGTATAAATGCAATTTTGCTACTATAATACTGTGTCCGCTGTAATTTTGTAGATATTCGTGAAAGAATAGCAAATTAGCTGACTTGTGGCCACGGACAGTATTCGCGACATGAATATTAAATGTCCTCAGCCGGAGCATAATCTTTGACTCCGCGATATCTACTCGTGCAATTTGTACAACTAGGTATATCTAATAGATGATCTAGAATCGTAGAATACAACCACTACCTATAGACGCCTAGCAGCCGGACACCCCCGATCGCCAAGCTTAGGCACTTGCTTAGCATAACAGTCTACCACGCCCGTTCCCTACCCTCATTCCACACATTGTCCGCACCACGTGACTTTTGAGTCCACCAATTGCAACAAAGTATTCTCCTGCCAACATTTACGATTTTGTTTTTATGCAAAACCTTGTGTATGCAATATTATGCATATTGCATACACAAGGTTTAGTTACTCTTGGGGTTGAATTCTCTGTGTTAGAATAGATTCGCAAATCCGCGTGGATTTAGGTTTTTGAAAATCCCGTGGTAAATCTTTGATTTGCCGAGATAAAAATATAGGTAATGCATGGAGATAGGACTCGCCATATTTGCTATGTGTCAACAGCTATTTGTTTGTTGGTTTGTCCTTCAATCACGTCGCAACGGGGTGACGGATCGACGTGATTTTTTGCGTGGGTATATAGTTAAAGACTTGGAGAGTTATATTAAGTAGGTACACTACTTTTTAAGGTGAGAGGTTCGATAAAAATCATGTAATATGACCCAGTAATGGCTCAACCAGTGGCGTGCAGGGCATAGAGGCATAAATGCACTGCTTACCCCAGTTGTAATAGCTCAATGCATAATTTTCATTATGACCTGCCAGTAAATAGGTTCCTACCTAACTAATGCTTACCCTGGCTTCAAACACTGTGCACGCCACTGGGCTCAACTATATGAAGAGCCGCATCTACATCGCTGCTTCCAGCAAAAGGCGGTAATGTCACAACATGACCCTAACTGGTGTAGTTTCAGATGGATGCTGCACGTATGACGAGGCTGGCGGCGAGCTCTGAGCTGCACTCACGTGCGGGAGAGTTACATTTTGTTTACCGTTCGCTTTTAGCTATTCCGGAATTGTGTTAATTGCTTGTACATTTAAATAAATTAATAAATAAATAACCTTTTATAATGATCTATATATATTTATATATATAAAAGGAAAAGGTGACTGACTGACTGACTGACTGACTGAATGACTGACTGACTGACTGACTGATCTATCAACGCACAGCTCAAACTACTGGACGGATCGGGCTGAAATTTGGCATGCAGATAGCTATTATGACGTAGGCATCCGCTAAGAAAGGATTTTTGAAAATTTTACTCCTAAAGGGGTGAAATAGGGTTTTGAAATTTTGTAGTCCACGCGGACGAAGTCGCGAGCATAAGCTAGTTAATATATTCTTAGGTCACGCCACCTCTCTTAATGAGCTTAGCTATAAAAGCTGAGCGCGCGCGAGCACAGGGCTCATTTCGCTACTGATTTTTGTGCTGTATTCATCGTGGTCTGGTTTGAATTATGTTTTTCTTTATTACTGACTTTTACTTTTTGTGTCTTTCGTGTTAAATTTTGTTCCAATCATTAAAAGTTTGATAAATTGTAAAAGTATTTGGTTTTGTGTTAATAAATTGTGTTTTTTTTAATTGAATTTTACTTCTGTACCTAAATTCAGAACTGGGATTCCTATTCAATAGCCCACTATAGTTAAAATCTAGTCACTGACAATCAGTTTGCTTAAATTGGAACAAAATTCTAACCTTTAAATTTTTGTCGTTTTTCTTGTACAATGTCGGATCGCGGGTATCGTAACCGCGATCGTAGCCGTGATGTGCCGTGATCAAACTCGAAGTTTTCGAAGCAGACCACGTTGATGTGAAACAGCAGGGCCTAGATATAGGTCGCGAGATCACGCACTTAGTCGTGTTTTTATCCAAACGTTACACTCAATACTCCGCGATAGTAAAACGTGTCGAGACTTGTCGAAAATAGTTTAACCTCGGTAGTAACTACACGCGAGTGTAATATTAATCGTCTCTGTAACACTGTGACCGTTCAAACAGAATGCAACACTCCCGTTTCCGCACCTTGTTCCGCACAAGATGAAGTCACTGAAATTAAATCTTTAAAATCAAGTACCTATACCTTTGGCTTTATAGCTAAGCACGTATTGGCCACGTGAACGTATCTAGTTCAAGTGTGTTTATCCAAATTGAATTTTTGTCTAAAAGTTTTCACGTCTACCCTACGTGTTTTTGTGTATTAATAATGCCGTCGTCTAAATCTGCTAATCGATTTAAGTATAAAAGTAATTCACGTAAATTGAATAATGAACAAAGGCGTGCTAGTCGGTGTCGTACAATTAGTGGAACGTAGATGTCTTTATTTTTGGTCTCGATTTTTAATGATGTTGATGCATGGTGTAAAAAAGTTGATCATGTTCGTAACCTCAACCGATGGCATAGCCGGGAGGTAGTTTCGTAAAGTGGAACTTGTACAAAAGGTTTTTGTTATGATCAGTCTTAGATCAATTTTAAAACGAAATTTATTCCGCTGTGCCCACGAGAGGTCGATATTGAGATTAAGAACATCTACGTCGGTCCATTAGTCACTTCATGAAGTATCTCACCAAGATACCCGCAATTTAAATTCGCAGTTTAAGACTAGAAAGCGTAGTCTTAGTCATAGTACTTTCCAATCACGCTGTTTTCTGAGTGAAAATTAGGATCACAGAGTGTACCTACTGTACGAAAAGTTAAAACTTATCGAAAACCAAAAACATCGGTTTTGATGCAGTTCAGTGTTCTTTTTGTAAAAAGAGTAACCGTAATGTAGGTAGATGAGTTTTTGCTGAACAATTATTTTTGCCACGAGATAACAAATTGAGTTTCCACAAGATTAGAAATCAGTCTTCATGTGGTGTTAGATCGTTGTATGAATAGGTGGATCTGTCGTAATAAGGACTGTACTAAACCAACTGGGAAACACTTATATTCGAACACGATTCGAACATAGTCGAACATAGTCGAACATAGTGCTCACATTTATCTTTCTTTTCTCGAATGTTCCGACGCAATGCTGCACGCTTGGCTGCGGGCTTTGGAATTCTGCATGAGAGCGAGGCTGGCTATGCTCTGGCCTGACGCTGCGCTGGCGTTGCTGCGCCGTGCCGCGCCGCTGCCGTGCCTTTCTGCGCTCTGCACGAGCGTGACGCTGCGCTGGCGTTGCTGCTCCGTGCCGCGCCGCTGCCGTGACTTTCTGCGCTCTGCACGAGCGTGACGCTGCGCTGGCGTTGCTGCGCCGTGCCGCGCTGCTGCCGTGCCTTTCTGCGCTCTGCACGAGCGTGACGCTGCGCTGGCGTTGCTGCGCCGTGCCGCGCTGCTGCCGTGCCTTTCTGCGCTCTGCACGAGCGTGACGCTGCGCTGGCGTTGCTGCTCCGTGCCGCGCCGCTGCCGTGCCTTTCTGCGCTCTGCACGAGCGTGACGCTGCGCTGGCGTTGCTGCTCCGTGCCGCGCCGCTGCCGTGACTTTCTGCGCTCTGCACGAGCGTGACGCTGCGCTGGCGTTGCTGCGCCGTGCCGCGCTGCTGCCGTGCCTTTCTGCGCTCTGCACGAGCGTGACGCTGCGCTGGCGTTGCTGCTCCGTGCCGCGCCGCTGCCGTGACTTTCTGCGCTCTGCACGAGCGTGACGCTGCGCTGGCGTTGCTGCGCCGTGCCGCGCCGCTGCTGTGCCCTTCTGCGCTCTGCACGAGCGTGACGCTGCGCTGGCGTTGCTGCACCGTGCCGCGCCGCCGCCGCGCCTTTCTGCGCTCTGCACGAGCGTGACGGTGCGCTGG